>NW_025945670.1:0-254292 GCF_000764305.2 Hyalella azteca | reverse complement strand
ATCGAACACATGTGGGGAATTTTTCTTGATTCATGTATAGTGCATAAAAAGATATTTTCATACCGACGCAGACCCAAATGTTAGTTTCATATACATATATAGGCCTCTCGGTTCATACATAACGAGTTAAAAAATTCAGCATCATCAGCACACTTCGAAACACTTTAATTGAGCATATCGTTCCAATTGTTCCGGTGAGTGAAGTTTGAACGCAAACACTAACTAATAAACGCAGAGGCCTAACGTATTTAAAAATTTCTAGTAGCGAATAATTTGTTCCAATGTAAATATTGCGCTGTAATTTATGTATGTGAAGAAAAATACACAACGCGAGTTCAGATCATCGTGGCGTGCGTACTGTACATGTTCGACTTTCGAGAAATTCTAAAATAACAACGCGGAAAGAAATAATTACTTTTATAAGATCATTGATACATCAACGACCAGAGCCTATACTTTCAAAATTCGCTAAGTGAACGTCAGTACTTACGCCCTATTTTCTTGTCTACGATTGGTAAATTTTGCGTGAAAGGCCGTCAATGATTGGCTGATGAACTTGCGATCTCTTAACCTTTTTTGAAAGTATAGGCCCAGATTGTTATCTTTGAATAACTTTTTCTACCTCGCGAACATAATGATGAAAGTTAATTTCACAAAGAAATTTGAAAGCATAGAAAACACCAAGTAAATTCACCAGGATCAGCGTACGTCGGATTGACGTCACGTAACTTCTACACAGGGTTGCCCACACCACAACAGAAGTTATCGTTCTGTAATTCCGCTTGCCCACCCGCCCCACTCGCTGCGCGTCTTCACGCTAGACAGTGCACCGCGACTGTCGGAGTGATTTTCCATTATTCTTGGTTCCGCATTTGGTGCTTCGGATTAAAAAAAACTTTAATCTCTGCATATTTCTAACATAAACATTACGGTAATAACGATTACGATTACCCACTAAGAATTGTTAATCGATAGGTCACCATGCTTCTTGGCCCGTTTTTTAGATACTTTAATCTCTCCATCTTAATATTTTACTAGTAAATTTGAGTTTTTCCATACTGATTATACTTGTATTCTGAAAAATTTTTCACTGATGTTGAAGCAACTATGCGCAAATTTGTCGATGAATATATGGTGAATTTACTGGGCGTTTTCGTCGCTTTCGCTTAATGAACTATCGATTTAAGCTGACTAATGATATAAGTAATTGCATATTAGTTGATTTTATGGCTCTAATTTCGATACATTACCACAAATCTGCCAAAAACAATTACAACAAAAAAATTGACCACCGATTCAAAAATAAAGCAATGGTTGTTTCCATCTTCAGTCTATAAAAAATTCAAGCTGTAAACCATTACCATAGGATTGATTTTTTAAATGATTTTTGTACAGCAAGAGCTAGTATTCGTATCACAGTAAAGTCTATGGCGCTCTACATACAAAACATGGCAATAAAATAAAGGTAAACAGTAACTGTCATATGTACATTAGAGCAGGGAAAAAGAAGGTATCATTGCTACTTGTTCATCGAAAGCTACCAAATTTTGATAATTTTTCCAATATGTTTTAGACACATTCGAAGCTGGACACATTACAAGAGGTTCTTCTCTTATGAGACAAATTTCATAAAACCTGTATATCCGCGTTTACAAACTAGTAAAACACACCAAATAATTTTTCAGTCAACAACCAATGTCTTCATAAATATTTGCCTGTGGGGACAATAAATTGTTAGCAGCGCTTCATGTGAGTAATTTTTCATCAAATTTTCGATCCGCTTAATTTATTATGCTATTACCTGAAAAAATTCCGATAATTGCCGTTAGCGACGCGTGTATTGCACATTGAGTTGCGGTTGCAGGTAGCAATGAATAAGAATTAAGGAGACCAAGGAAGCGTGTAAGCCCGGTAGCAGAGAGGAGGGCGATAGGACGGACCAAATTGAAGGGTAGAGCAGCCATTACCTGTGCCACAAGAGCTACAACACCACGTTCGGCCCCGGGATAATGCCAGCACTCAAGCCTCGAAATTCCTACCTTCTTAAACGCTTCAAACCACCTCGCTTGCAGCAAATGTTCTAATCGAAACGAACGCACGCCCACACCCCCGGCTGCGGCCAGCAACGAAGGCTAATGCGTTCCGGCAAGAGGATGAAAACCGACAAATTTTGAACGATTTTCTTATGAATGATTTTAAAGTAAACGCTGGAAGCGAAGTTGATAAGAATGTGTAGGATGCTTTGTATCTGGTTTATACATTTTCTAACCGAGTTTATAAATTAATGGTACGGATACTTTAGTAATTCTACTTTTCAACAATGCAGTAAATTAATTAATTCAATGGTGTTAGTCTAATTTGCAAAAGAAATCAATGAATAAATTACAATATATACTAATTGTGAAGCATCCAAATATAAGTATCCTCCCTCTAATTACTATTAACGCTAGAGCAAGTTTTTAAACAACGGCCAGAACGGTAACAATGTTGAAATTAAATACATTGAGAAAAACACATGTATTCCCGATAAATAATTCTACCATCAACACACGTGGACCAGGAGCATGATAAACTTGTACTGTGAACAATAGCGGGGCTAATTTGATTGTATGAAAGATAACCAGTACTTCGACCATCAATAAAACGATCGACTAAAATATGTAATCGAGCAAATTTCTGCAGATGGCAGGTCCATGATCGTGGCACGCATTAATCCTAGAAATAATTAAGTAAAGTCCTGAGAAGTCTAAGGGCAATATAAGAGGCAACGAGGCAATAAAGGTTAATTAGCAGCTATTACATCCTCGCGCGCAACAATTCACTCACAGCAATTAGCGGCATTTCTGCCCAATAATTTGGCAGCGCATGAAAAACATGTTTTGAATTGCCCGGGCTACGGCGCTCATACGCGAACAAGACGCAAAGCACCAGCTCCTGCATCAATTTCTTGATGCATTGGCATCACGAAAAACATCAATATCAAAATCACAAGCATTATAATCGTTATTGGAAGTACCAAAGTCAAGTAATTGGAACAAATTCAAGAATTTTAGTTCGTTTAGGAAAGATTCTTATCAATACCGGAACAAATTACTCAACTATTTTAACGAGGGAACCTCCACGTGATGTCGGCTTCAATATTTGCCCGCACAAACTCTTGGCGATCATGGAGGTAAATGACGTGACCATAAATAACCCACGTGCGGTTATAATAAAACACGTGTTGAGTATCAGACAACTCATGTATAAATAATTCATCCTGAAGCTATAAATGAATTGTTATTCTCTTAAATGATTTAGACTCATAAGCCTCATTTAACCGGTTTAAAGTTCGTGAACTTGTGCATAACAGAAATGTTAGTGCAGAATTATGTCCACCTATGTGAGAAGTACGCACATAATTAACGACTAAAATTGCTGTAATTGGTTATTACATTAAACATTTACTGGTCTGAGTCAATGCAACGCGGCGGAATATAAGGTCTTTCTCAATGTAAATAAGCATACACAATTCGAACATTCGACAATATTTTATTATTAAAGCTTTGTGGAAATCAGAAGACCATCAGAGTCTTCTAATTCTACAATGCAGCCTATGTTGTTCATTAACACTAATTTAAGCAAATAACATGACAGACAATAATTATACTCGTATATTACTACGAGAATTCTTTATGATTACGAAGGTGTGATAAATTAAACTGCTGGCGGAGAGCTTAAAAATTACATTTTATGAAGAGATCATCGACACTCAATCTGAATAGTTCATTTAATTTCTAGAAAACACAGTCACAATAAAAGCCATAAAAAATGATTACAGTGAAAAAACTGAAAAACTGCAACACACTTCGTTGAAATATGAGTGCGTGATAGCGTGAAAAGAAATCGAAGGCGGTAGTTTGATTGTCAGTTAGCTGAGCGCGTCTCGCCAGTTTCAGCTAAAATGTTAACAATAAAGAGGCGGCCCTCACATCGTAAAGTCCACGAGGCTATTGTGTAGAAACCTAAAAACTCTATAGACTATTACAACACAAAGGGACACTCTAAAGCACGAGGCCCTTTTTTCCTTGCTCTATTTTGTTATCGGGCGAACACTTTTAAAGAGATCATTAAAGGCACATAAATTAGCGATTGATGGCTCGCCAGAACGGCCGCCAGCGCAA
The DNA here is from genome assembly GCF_000764305.2 of Hyalella azteca. Lineage (NCBI taxonomy): Eukaryota > Metazoa > Arthropoda > Malacostraca > Amphipoda > Hyalellidae > Hyalella > Hyalella azteca. The sequence continues at coordinate 250,129 of NW_025945670.1, read as the reverse complement.
GCAGTGACGCGGCAATGTAGGCAGGCGTCACTTGATGCTCAGAGCGTCACTAGATGCTCAGAGCGTCACTTGATGCTCAGAGCGTCACTTTTGCTCAGAAGGTTAAGTGATTTTAATCTTTCATTTTTTTCAAAGCATTAACTTAGTTTGGCTCGCTCCTACGAACAGGATTGAAAATAACCAGACCGCCGAGAGCGCCTGCCACTCATGGTAAATTTGATCATAATTTATTGAATATTTATCAGAAAAATTTACAACATACAACCTGGCGAAACGTAGATGAGAAAATTTGACTGAATTTACGCAGACGATGTGGGCGTTGAAGCCAAAGGTATAATTTAAGAAAAATCTTTACTCGAAAGTACCTGAAACTCATTCAATACATCGATAAATTTCTATAACAAATTAATATTAATTATTATTACAATACTCAATATGAGAGCGTAAATATAATTAATAGAAAGACCAGATTACAAGCGATTAATAAAGTCAGTTAAATGATAGCAGCGATAAAAAATAGTAAAAAAACCTAGTAACAAAGTCACTATAGTAAAAGAAGAAAGAAGCAGCAAAATTAAAACAGCGTGACCTACACAGTAACAAAGTAACAACCTCAGCGACACTAATGACAGGAATATACATGGTATGAGTACGGGCAGCAGCAGGACGACGGGGAGACTGAATTGCACCCATTACAAACGGGCGCGGCAATTACCCAGCAACTTAAATTGCACTTAATAAGCCTCAATGGGCGCGTGTTGGCAATCGCCAATGCAATAAATTAAGTGGGATGTGAGGCACTCGATTATTCTTGATCAATTAGCAGGTGAGTTTGGTGTTAAGTGAGCTTGTCACCGAGAGCAAAAATAAGAACAACTCGTAAGTGCCATGATGCATGGTCGTCGGCAGGCGGCCGCAGCACGCCTCCAAAGGTCTCTTTTATGGCCGCGTCCAACAATCGCTTGCTTAATCTCGGATACGCATCAAGCTAATCGCACCAGCTTCTACCAATCCATTAAACCACTCTCGGCCAATACTAAAGGGCCTTTCTGGTCAACTGTCAATCTATCGTTTGTCAAATGGACTTCGTGCGTGACAGTATACTATCTTCTTTTATTGTGGAGAATGCTTCGTATCTTATTTTGAAGTTATGTTACAATTTTTGTCTAAATGTAGAACGATGATGGAATGAGCCGGAAGTCATGGCGAAAGTTTTAGTGCTAAACGATTGTTGATAAGTGAAGAGATAATGTCGGAAAGGAGAATCAAAGCACTGACTGTCGTTAATCCGGTTGAACTGAATATTATTGCAAATCTAAACATTTGGTCTAGTGTTCGCTTTTGGTTCCAACCTAAATAGGAGTACTATAACACGTAACACAAAATACCCTTAAAAACAACATGCTTGAACTGTACGCTCTGAAAATATTCTATAAAATCACGCTGCATGATACTCGAGTTTTGTTGCCTAAAAAATTAATGAAAATAAAATGGGCAACATTCAACTAAAAATAAAATGGTAAAATGCAGTAAATAAACGACGAACAAGCAGTAAATTCTTGGTTCAATAAAATACTGAAGGTGAAAACAAAATGATGATACACCTCTTTATAAAAATATGCACAATTGAGTAGCTAGGTGGCTAGGTGACCTAGCAGCTAGGTGGCCCAAAGTAGCATCGAACAATTTGTAGGTAGGCACGTAGAGGGAGCAATCCATGCCGTGGCAGACGGGGCATTAGCTACACCGGACACAGTCATTATAGGAGCTGCCATGACCGAGCCCGCACTGCCAGACGTCTTGTTTGATGTCCAACGAGCTCGCTACTGTCAGGACCAGGAACAACAGTCACCAGTATAAAGGTTATATGACGCTTCACGAGCTCGCTACTGTCAGGGCCTGGAACAACACCACCAGTATATAGGTTATATGATGCTTCACGAGCTCGCTACTGTCAGGACCAGGAACAACACCCACCAGTATATAGGTTATATGATGCTACACGAGCTCGCTACTGTCAGGACCAGGAACAACACCCACCAGTATATAGGTTATATGATGCTTCACGAGCTCGCAACTGTCAGGACCAGGAACAACAGTCAACAGTATATAGGTTATATGATGCTTCACGAGCTCGCTACTGTCAGGAACAGGAACAACACCCACCAGTATATAGGTTATATGTTGCTTCACGAGCTCGCTACTGTCAGGAACAGGAACAACACCCTGGCTATAGATACCACTCAGATGGTAAGCGGGTGAATTGTACAAAATATAACTGCCGACGAACATCCCAAGGCTAGTGACTAGGAAATGAATGGCAAAATATTAAGAGTGTAACTATTTACAGGAATAAAATTCTTGTTTTGTGATATATGAAACAAACATACTATACACCTATCGCAAATTATTGTTAATAAAAAGCGAATACTTTGTGTAGGAGTGTGCAACAGAGTGTAGGTGCTCAGGAAAAATATAGTAAAGTAAGCTTGCTAGTAATCATCAGGCTTTTGGCGGTGAAAAAGCTAAACGATTAAATTAATTTTCGCGCCGTACTTATCCACGCAGCACCTTTATGTTTCGGCCGGAGCTTCGAAGCACATTTTTTGAAAATAATTATAGGCAAAATATAAAATCCTCTATATGCTCAGTAAAATTTGTCACCGAAATAAAATGATTAAATTCAGGCTTAAATTATATTTTACTCGGCACATTCAGCGTACCACTCTCGCCACTGACAGGACAAATGGACAAAGCAAAAAAAGATTATGAACATCAAGAATTTTCCAACGAAAACGTTATTATTGAAGATATGTCGAATTTACTTAGCGTTTTCTTTGCCGTTAAATTCTTGGTAAACTTGCGATATTAGCAGACTACTGATATAATATTATGAACATATTTCAGAATTTAAGTCAATAACATGAATGACGACATACATAAAGGAGGCAGTAACTGACAATTTGAGTGAAGAGACACCATGATTATTCATATTAGAGGTTTGCGTAATTTCCAGCGAAAATTCAAACACAACGAAAAACATCAATTATTTTAGAGTGAAAACACTGGCATTTTTTCTGATCTTTCTTGTTTCAGTAAAACTAAATACGGGCTCCTCGTTGAAAAAAGCTCCCATAGAAGTTTGCCCGCAGCAAACTTTCGGAGAGAGAATCAATAACAAGTCAGACACGACTTGCATAATGTGCAAGCCGAAATTTAGTATTCGATATGCGTTTCAATATCATCAGTTAGAACTAACGTATTGACAACATCGTCAGCAACACATTAACAAGAACTTATGAAAATCAAAAGTAACCCGAACTTTAAGAATATATAGCCATTGGCTAGTCAGCGTATCCACCATACGGACCTACTAATTGTCTTACAAAATAAAAAGCACATGAATGACGCACCATAACAAGCTCATTAGAGACACACATCAGTCAAGAATACTAAACATAAATAACAACATCAGCAGTCAATCAGCAAAACACGACAATTGGAAGTGAACAAATCTCTAGCAGCAGCAACACACACGCCACTGATAATGGTCGCACGAATCATCAGGAGTAAGATCTCACGATGCATCATCAGGAAAAATGCGGCAGCCGAAGTAGAGTGGAAGAAAACGCGGGACAGAAGGCATGAGTGACGCTGAGCCGACGTCTGAAAGAGGATTTGCAAATGACTTCCCACTTAAGTTCTTCACGAGGTGTCACGCTCGCGACAGCGGTGGTGACAAGCGCGTACAACTTCGCTCTTGCTCCTCTGCTCTCATCTTACCATATTGCTCAAAAAAAGCGCAGAGGCATCGTTCATGGCCGAATGTCGGACATTTAATGGTCCGCGATAACACGGCTTTAATTTTACTGCAGGAGGAAATGAAGATAATATTATACAGGGTGTCCCAGAATTAACTGACCCCTTTAATTTGTTAATAAATAAAAAACTAAGAATGTTTTGAAGTTGAAACTTGTTTTATTTAAAAGAAGAACATTTTTATGGTAATATTGTATCGTAGTTTTTAAATATAATATCTTTTAAATGCCCACCACAATTGTTTTGACAAAATAGGGCTCTTCTCTTCGTTGCTTTCATAACCTTCATTAGTGTTTCTGTCGTTGAACTTCTGTTATTGACATCGTCCTGATGTAGGTTTACAGAATTTTCGTTCTTTCTTCTTTGCTGTAGCGAATCATGATGAAAATTTAAGGCTTGATAATTAAACACAAATTTAGCAAGCTATACAAGATAATGACGTAACTATGATATAATATTACCATGAAAATGTTCTTCTTTTAAATAAAACAAGTTTCAACTTCATAACATTCTTAGTTTTTTATTTATTAACAAATAAAAAGGGTCAGTTAATTCTGGTACACCCTGTATTATTCACTTTCCATGACAATGATTGATGCGCCTTCCAAATAATAAAATTTAATTTGTCAATTTTCAGCATCGTGTTAACTGCAACTGTTATACTCGAGTTTATGAATAAGATTTCAAGAACCAAGACTCGCGCTATAAAAACGGCTTGGCGATGAACATCGTAAGGAGCTGCGATCGTCGATAGGTAAGGGCAGCTTCGCTTTAGCCACGGCTATGATAATCAGATTCATTTATTAAATGCGCCCACATCCATATTTGGAGCCCAGCCCATGCCTATACAGCGCTCTGGAGTAGCAACGAGGTAGTATATATACACAGTGGTGAGGTGCGTGGACGCTAGGTGGCGAATAAAAAATGTTCACTGGTAACAGGAGTGGTGATAATTAAGGTCCCTTCGATGCTGAATTCTAGTGATAGGCAAAACTTAAGAAATTGGGAAGAATCACCTGAGAACACAAATTTGCAAACGATTATTAGTAATGAATAATAAAAATGGAAGGATCCTCAAAAAATATACAGTATTTCCATAGTAACAGGGTGAGTCAAGAAATATGAGAATGTCACTCGAACTAAAAACGAGTCTCTTGGCAAAAAAAACATGACTTGAAAAAATTTAGTCGAAGCAACAAAAAATTACAAAAGAAGCGAAATAAGCAACAGCATTAGCGAAACTTTTATAAACTCCAGTTATAGATAGAAAGACAATATTCGTATTATGCAACTAAGCGCAGCTATCAGCCAGGTCAATAACGGTTATCATCAAAGGTCCGTGCTAGCCAAGTTCCAAAAAACTGGAGAACGAAATGCTCAGTCATAGTGAAAAAAACATGGTTAAAACTTGAGAGGTGAGACACTTATTGAAGGTGACTGAACTATAGTAATAACGCCGAAAAAAGTCGTTATCGGAACCTAAATAAACAGAGAAACGCGGAAGAATAATTTGTACTGCAAAATGTTTGTAAACGACAAGATGAAAGGAAAGAGAACCTTACTTAAAAATCTGAATAAAGCGGACCGGTTAGCGTAACGTTTGCCTTTGCTGTTGTAACGAAGCTGCCGTGAACAATTAATTTGTATCACCAATACCTTAGCTTTCCACGGCCAAGCAATGAATGACGAAAAAATGTTATTTTCAAACTGTTAAACAGTTAACGAAGAACAAATCTCTTTCAAGCCTTCCTTACGTCTTCCTCATACTAAAGCAGTCGTAGGAAATGCTATCACTCTATCACAAAAACTTTCAAGAAATTTTTAGAATGAAAATCAAAACGCTTCGTCCGACTATTTAAGAAACTTAAGTTTTACTATCCAGTTAAAAATCCGATTCAAACGCGAGAGAAGCGAATTTGAGCGTTGAGCGGATAATAGGCCATGGCTTTCTAACTTCGTCTGATCCATATCACATCACCGACAAGCATTACATGACAACCAGCGAGAATTCTCGAGGGCTAAAAGACTATTTGATTTGACGTATACTGATCAGAGTGTAATGACCTTGCAACGACCATGTTTCATCGAACACTTTATAGATGCTCCATTCGGGATGATATATATACAAATTCTACTTTAAATTTAATAATTGTAAAAAATACATTTCTGTTGATTTTAGCAAGGCGAATAGTTAATAACCAATGCAGACTTTAATTTCTTCCTAACCTCTATTACAGCTACGTATTTGATATCAGCAAATTTTGATTCATTTTGTATTTCAACTTGTCATGGTAATAGAACCTGGAGAATACGTAGCAAAATTTAGCGTCAAAGTTCAATTAACCCGACGGTCCTGGACACAATTACCTGGTAAAAGCTCGACATGGACACTTGTGCTTCCACATCGAACTATATTTTGATATTTAACCAGGGGTCAATTATTTGTTTAGAATAGTGTCTCCGATCGAAATCGGTCTTCAAAAGTACTTTCGTTGACTAATAACAATTTAAAACAAAGGAGCAAATATAATAACTGTATTTGCACCGCAGTAGCTATGTTAACATAAACGCATGTAGTGCAAACCAACGTTTGCCTGACTGAAGTGGGCAGCATACACCACACAGAGCGAAAAAGTTATTCACGCAAACCTTCAATACATTCATTGTAAAAAATCTAAACAGCTTGAGTCTTACCGATAGGATACCAGGAATATAACCCACTCAAAATTATCTAGACAGACCGAGCTGTGAGTTATTTTTGGAAAATTTTCAAGTTTGGATTGTGTGACGATTTCGTTCTACCAGAGACAATTCAGGTCGAGGCAAAGCGAAAATAATTAATTAGTGATGCGGACGACTTGGGTTTATGAGTCTGCGTTAATTACTGTCATTTAAGGATCGTATATTTCTACCACCACCTCACGTACAACATATTGACAAAATTGAGAACTTTTTCGCTTGAAATAAAATTTGTAGAATTGATTTCTAACATATGCTACAAATTGTTGGGCAGTAGTACCTGCAATTCAATTTCATAATAATTTTTTACCAGTGGTATATTAAAAAAGTTCGTCGACCAATGAAAAACAGCGGTCACTGATCGGAGAAATTTCAATTCAGAATAAGTGAATGCAAGTCACCATCATTAGTACCAGTAGGATCATCAACTGACCACATAAACGTCATTATTGCTCCTGCTCGACCTGAGAAAATCCTCCTCTCCATCAGCGTGACTACGTCATCAACAAAATCATTGTCATTATCTCAGTAGAATCAATAAAATCGCGAAATTAACTTCACTTATCACATCAGATCTCCGTCATTATCACCCACATCACATCGTATCATCACGATAAACATCACTACGCATAAAAGTCATAATCAACAAGTTACCATGACCCAGCATCAGTGTAACACCACCGACACCAATAGCAAGTTAGCAGCGGACCAGTCTGCCCTGCCAACACAAACACGTGAGCATTTTTCCAGGCATACTGACGTGTAGTGGACACCCTCCCTCGGCATCGCCAACCCATGCAATATCAACACAGCCCCCGCATCGTTTATCTGGCTTTCCCCTACATTATTTACCAGAAATTCACCCAGCCGTTTACCTGGACTTCCCCCATATCATTTATCTGGACTTCCCCATATCACCGACNTGTCTCTTATACACATCTTGAACTAAGTGAACGTAAGTATATACGCTCTATTTTCTTGTCTATGATTGGTGGATTTGCTTGGAAGGCCGTCAATGATTGGCTGATGACCTTACGATCTCTTAATTGTTTTTGAAAATATGTTCCGTGGACTTCTCCTTACCGTTTACCAGAAATCCCCCAAACCGTATACCTGGACCTCCCCACACCGTTTACTGGGACTGGATCACCTCGCCACCATTTACCTGGATCACCTCCCAGTATTTACCTGGACCTTCCTCCGTTTACCCGTCAGTATAGCTGGGAATAGAACGTCAAGGAATAGAAAATGGGAATAGAATGTCAAGTAATAGAAAATGGCAATAGAACGTCAAGTAATAGAAAATGGGAATAAAACGTCAGTAATAGAAAATGAGAATAGAACGTCTGTAATAGAAAATGGCAATAGAACGTTAAGCAATAGAAAATGGGAGTAGAACGTCAAGCAATAAAAAATGGGAATAGAACGTCAGTAATAGAAAATGGGAATAGAACGTCAAGGAATAGAAAATGGGAGTAGAACGTCAAGGAATAGAAAATGGGAATGGAACGTCAGTATCAGTACCAAAGCAACCGTCAGCAGGATGAGGAACTGAAGGGCAGGCATCATCAGTACGGCGGGGAACAGAGCAGCCATCATCAGTTTGAGAGATAGCAGAGCAGCCTTCATCGGGAGGACAACAGGTCGGCCATCATCAGGATGAAGGACAGCACAGAACTACAGACAGCACAGCGAGAAGCGAAAACAATTTGTTTCGCTGAAAAATAAGGCCCGAAATTTTGGATGGTCGAGTATCGGACGAATCTGCCACGTCCCTTGCCTTGTAATGATGGATATGGTGGCAAGGGCGTCCGAGGCGGATCCTGTGCAGGTTGAAGCGATCAACCAATAACTTAAATAATCTAACGTCGCAATAACGGTGATTAAACGTTATTTCGTTAAAATAAGCTCGTAATAAACTTTATTTCAACGCTGTTTACCTGGGCGGGAGCGTCGCAAGGCCATTCCTTCGAATGGGAGCGTCTGAGATGTACATATTATATATAGTACAGATTAACTTCATCTGACATCTTTCGTACAGAAGGCAGATTCGAAAGTTGTGTTAAAAAGGCAGGTATTAGTTACACGGGTGACAAACATCAATACGTATAGCAAAATTATAACAGTAAATTGTGATAAAAGGAATTGAAAATCACAACCAAGTTTCTCAAACAAAACCAAGAAATAATTCTTCTCCAGCAAACTAAGAAGATGGGAAAGAGAAGGATAGTAATAAGGAAAATGAATCATGCTCAATGAAATTTTCATGCAAATATTTAAAGTTTTTAAAAACTAAAATTTTTCCTCGGAACACAGACGAAAAATAGACAAACAGAACCCAGCGTGGGCCCGCAATTCTATTAGACGACCAGCAAGACTGAAAAAAAAATATAAAGCACGGCATCGAAGATAAATTGACGTCGAGCTGGCTGAAGCAATTTCTTTGCATATATTCGAACAAAAGATGCGAACGCTTCTTGGAGAAAAGGAAGGTTCCGCGTCGCTGCGAGTGAGAGAAAAGCGGCCCTGGTTTCGTGAGCAGCTTCCCTTGTCATCAGCGAGCTGGGCAACCTCCTTGCAAACAAATCAAACTCCGCCTTTCCTTTCCTCACAACAGAAAAAAAATCGAATTTATTCTCTCTGAGTGACAAGGACCACCAAAGACGAGCTAAATCGAGATCGCAAAGCTGGAGAGCTCGTCATCGCATGAACGAATTGAGTTTAATAGCGACTAGAATAGGATTTTGTAGTAGAGAGTAAATTGTTCCCGAACTTAATACAGCCTGAGACTAAATGTACAGCCTCTGATCGTAAATTTAATATAATTGAGAATTTTTTAGCGTTTTAATTAAAACCGAATCGCACCGAATATAAATCGTGTGAGGCACTTATCAAAAAGCATAAACATGAAATGCATTTTTAAAAATGACAGTTTTTCAAATGGTCAGCACGCTGAGCTGAAAAGAAAGAAGATCGCAGTGAAGTGTAAGGAATCCTGCCTACGTAGCGAAGTGCAAGGGATCCTGCCTACGTAGCGAAATGCAAGGAATCCTGCCTACGTAGCGAAATGTAAGGAAACCTGCCTACGTAGCGAAATGCAAGGAATCCTGCCTACGTAGCGAAATGCAAGGAATCCTGACTACGTAGCGAAATGTAAGGAATCCTGCCTACGTAGCGAAATGTAAGGAATCCTGCCTACGTAGCGAAGTGCATGGAATCCTGCCTACGTAGCGAAATGCAAGGAATCCTGCATACGTAGCGAAATGCAAGGAATCCTGCATACATAGCGAAATGCAAGGAATCCTGCCTACGTAGCGAAATGTTAGGAATCCTGCCGTAGCGAAATGTAAGGAATCCTGCCTACGTAGCGAAATGTAAGGAATCCTGCCTACGTAGCGAAATGTAAGGAATCCTGCCTACGTAGCGAAGTACAAGAAATCCTGCCTACTAAGAGAAGTGCAAGGAATCCTGCCTACGTAGCGAAGTACAAGAAATCCTGCCTACTAAGAGAAGTGCAAGGAATCCTGCCTACGTAGAGAAGTGCGAGGAATCCTGCCTACGTCCTACCTACATGCTCAACTTTACCTACTTCCGGTACGATTATAATGTTGTAAAGTTAAGCCGTCCGGCAATTAAGGGTCGAGATTAACATTCAACTACTTCACCGAAAAAGGAAAGTTCGGCTTCTAATGGTAAAATAGTGCAACTCTAATGACGCAGGCAATAAAGAAAAACGACGAGTTTTTCTCCGAATTACTAGCATATAATCAGGCGACCATATCCTAAAAAGTTAAAGTTACAAAACCAAGCAATAAGCACCACAAATTCCCCAATCAGAACCTAGCTATAGAACCTGGCACAGCTTTCCAAACTTCAGGAACTACGCCTTCGACCTTATGTCTACTCAAACGAAGTGAATTTGAAACAAATAGAACGCACCCGCTCACGCTCACAGTAGTCACATGGAAAAGGCATCAGTTGAACGCAGACCTGTCTTAATTCTCTGAAAACATTAATCTGGTGACCAGTCCTACATGTGAAGAACCTAATACGAAACAAAACATGAAGACTATCGTACAGAAGCCAATTCCTATTCCAGGAGTAGCTGAAGGCTGGAGGTACAAATCATTGCCTTATCGCTGGACAGACACGACTGAATCGCACTACACGAGAGGCGCTGCTTAGAAGAGGTCTCGCCGTATCACAGGTCCACTTGGACGTATCAATGATACGTGTTCACTGATAACGAGGTGTCGACCGGTCAATTAACTGCCATCCAGACATGAGCACAAGATACCGCTACGCTATCCTTCGTTGCTTCTTAGAACTACACGTATTTGTAACCACATTCACTTTTTCAAGGTAAGTGAATACGTTTAGTTAGGTATCAGAGTCGCTAATGTTTATTACTTAGTTATTTATATACAATTGAACAGTTAATACTACTTAATACAAAGCATCGACTTCTTTATTTGCATCGTTTATATTCGGTAGACAAATGGAACCGAATCGTGCCTTATATTATGGCAAAAAATCTAAAAGGCTTTTAACATACCTTCAATATTTCGGATTTATTCAATTTAGAAATCATTATCGATAATTAGAAGAGTAAATCTAACTCGAGGTGTCGACCGGTCAATTAACTGCCATCCAGACATGAGCACAAGATACCGCTACGCTATCCTTCGTTGCTTCTTAGAACTACACGTATTTGTTAACACATAAACTTTTTAAAGGTAAGTGAATATGTTTAGTTAGGTATGCGAGTCGCTTATGTTTAATACTTAGTCATTTATTTACAATGTAACAGTTAATACAACTTAATACGAAGCATGGACTACTTTATTTGCATCGTTCATCTACATTCGGTAGATAAATGGCGACAAATCGTGCCTAATATTATGGCAACATAAATAACAGGTCTTTTTACATGCCTTCAATATTTCGGATTTATTTAATTTAGAAATTATTATCGATAATTAAAAAAGTAAATCGAACCTATTGCGTCGCAGAAGATACCGCTGAGAACGTCAAGCAGCATCCAACGCGCTTGCATGCGAGGCATGGAGGGAGAAGATGATGCAAGAGATAAGACTCTTAGACAACAAGATCATCGTTATCATCTCACACTTCCAATAAAGTTGCCAAAGTATGTAACTAAAACTAAAAAGTAAAGTGTGTATTGTCACCTCGCTATTTAAAAGTTTGGTAAGAATTATCTGGCAGTTTATCAAGAGATGGAATAAATATATAATACATAAAAATACCTGTGTTTTTCGACAAACAGAACGATCCTACCACTGTTCGTTCAACAGTAACGGTGGAAATCAACATTTTGCAGCTAAACAAAAAAGGAAGAAATATCATTTCGTAAATCTTCCGATCAAAAAACGAAATAAAAAATCATTAATCTCGGAGTTGAGGAACAAAAGTAAAATTCTCCATCTTAGATTAACGAGCAATGCAAGAACCAGCATAAAAAAGTCCATCAAAAAAGTAAGAATCGTCTTTCAGTTGAGCGAGAATAGAGAGAATCATGGTCTGACCAGAAAAATAAGAATCACGATCTCGAAATTGAACATCAAAATTGCGGGGCAGAGTCTCTCAAGTTGAACCAGAAAAGTAAGAATCACGCATGATCTGGCAGTTGAACAGGAAGAATGCGTGGATAGGTAGGAGCTAGAATAAGAGGCAGGTAAGGCAGCGCGCCGAGGTGAAGGAGCGCTCAAGAGGTCTGGGCTGCCTCAAGTGCATGACGAAGCTCAACCAACGCCAAATTTATCCTATGAAAATCTTCCATTGAAAACCTCTGTCCACAAATCGAGCAGAGGAACACAAGGATATGCGTAGTCGTGCATCCTGTTCAGCAAACGACTCCCATTAAAATTCCCCATCATCATACGAGCTTGAAGGCTTCAGTTATCGAATGATGATATTTTTTACTGGATCCAGAAACGCACAGAAGTCGGATGAAATTTGAGATAGAAAAGAGAGCTTGATTTGAACAGGCAAGATACCTTTATAATAGTATTTTTTCCGATTTCGAATAAAGTATCATACATGACAAAAATTATTCAGAAACATCTTGAAGGAGTGAGTGAACCATCATTAAATCGTATAACAGCATTTCCAAAATAAAATGTGAAGCATATGATACCTTTCCAATGGTTTGCAAATTCAATAAAAGGTATCCACAGATAGCAATTTGCGTATTAGGCACTAACTGTCACTGCCGCGGACACTTGGTTTAGAAATATGTTATTCGCTAAATGAAATCTTCAAACAACGTACGCAAATGTTGAGTTTCCAGAGTCCAGGCAAATTTGCATTGGAACTTTTCTGCCTAACTTCCAAAGTTCGAAGAGACAGCAAATTTAAACATTGGAAAAGGGGACAAGTTAAATCGGTCACCCAAACTGTATTCCAACTTGGACGATTTCAATGTAATTTTATGAGCAAAAAATCGTAACATTTTATTGAATTGGATGAAATGAACAATAGATCGAGACGAATAGTGGCAAACCTAATGCGGAAGGACCATGAAATATTGATTTATGGTGCAGTACACTGTGTACATAACATTAAAATGTCATTTGGTAACCTGCTTTTTGATATCCCTGCGCCAGCAAGAAATTTTGGTCGACTCGTTGGAAAAAAAATTAAGAAGATTGTTGATAAAAAGCATGCTCTGGTCTTCAATGAAATCTGCTTAAAGGAACAAATTCTACCAACCTATACTAATAACGCAAAGTATATACTTTGTAAAATGTAAATAAATCTGCACATATTTGGTATATATATATATCTATACATACTCAAAATAAACATTTAATCCACAGGAGGAATTAAGATTTTATTGAATCACGCCTTGAAAAAGATTCTAAGGTAAATGTATTAAGAGTTAGATATCATTGATCAAATTCTAGTAATATGTTGTAAGGTTTACGTTGATAAACATAATAAAATATTTGAATTTTTTTTTTAATTCGAAAAGTAAGCAACATTTTTTTTCATTCCTATCAAGATCATGGTAACTTCCATCACAAGTACCAGGAAACGATTAAAAACGACTAGACATTCCAGTGGAAAACATTGGACATTCAGTCGAGAGCAGCCAAATGTTGGTTGAAGCGATGGTTTGTGTTCAAATGGATATGAAACGAACTTAGGGCAAGGAGCTTTGATACGAATTTTTGCCGTTCCAAGGTGGGTCAGAATTACTCACACAATGCAAAAAGTGCATCACTATTGGGCAAATGCTCACTCATATTTTCTAAGTGTACTTGCCGCTGAGTTCCAGCTTGATAATAAGTAAAGCGCGAGTCATCGATGGCCACTAATAATGCCACCAAAATCTTATGGGAGAGTCATCGATGGCCACTAATAAAGCCACCAAAATATCATGGGCGAGTCATCGGTGGCCAGCCAATCTTGGTCAGCGATTGGCCACCGATAATGCCACCAATATCTTACCTGTATTATGCAAAAGCGCCATGAATGCACTTCTCTCGTGAAGGCAAAGCATCGCGGCAATCATCGAGAAAAAGTTCCCTAATTTTTTCGTGAAGGAATGAAAGCCTGCGAGATGAAAGGATATAAGCACACGCTCTTCGTTATGCAGATGAGCGTTTCTTTTTCTCAAATTGAGAAGGGCGAAAGGAAGTTAATCTCACTAAGGAACTTTATTTCACTAAGGAATCTCACTAGAAGAAGAACTTACTTATAAAACATGGACCAGAAAGAACACAGGTATCAACATTGAAGTATGATAGTAATTAATTAGTTTCCGATAAATTGATTAATATGAGCGTAGTGAAAATATACTGGAGATTGATTAATATTTTTTATGGCATAAATGATACGATACAATAATAGCTGGTCATAAAATACTGAGGATTCAGATCAGCATTTATTTTATTTATTAACCTTCTTGGGATTAATAGGGATTCAGGATTATAAAATCTGATATACAACCTGAGTGCGGCCACCGATGATCTCTACTCTATTTTATTTATTACAAAACATTAATGAAAAATAATACCTCCAACTTGCGCGGTAATCAAAACTTCAATTGCCTTAACAAATGAAGGGAGTCCACCAGTTGAGGCTGACCAGAGGCAGCTGATTCCATTATTCAAACGAAAGTAACGAAATAAATTTACTTACAAACTAGAAAATAAATACGTAAAAATAATCAAAATAAACAGGGCCCAATTGGCGACACGGCCGCTTGCGTCTCATTCCAGATCCCCTGTAATGGCGCAAACTTTTAATTCGACTCCAGCGCAAGTTTTATTCGACTTTATCTCCTGGAAACACTGCCGCCTTAAGCACTTCACCAAAACTTGTCTTAACGCTTAACTTGTGATGGAATTAAGGAGCGCCTTTACTCACGAGCTCGTCATTGTTACCGATACTGGGAGTCTGATTAGATTTCGGCGTTTTCTCGTCGCACAAGAACAACAAATTAGAAGTGACATAAGGTAGATGTCCACTAATGTCAAGTGATGTTTTACATCAGGAACATAATAAAATGACTATTAAAGTTACTTCGTCACCACTAACATAAGTAACGATTGAACTGATATTGTTTAAAAAATATACAGATTTCATATAAGAAATTCAAGCAACAATGTGCGTCTATAAAGCATAATGTGCGTCAATAACTATGTAGTAATATGCGTCTATAAACCGCATTCGCGGTAAACCATTTTGATTGTCGTACATAGCCTATTGTGTTTGCACGATATAGAGCGAGCAGTACAGAAGCAGGAGCCCTCTAAAATATGTTCAAATCAAACAGAAGACGGTAGTTTGAAGGCAATAACATAACGACCAATAGAACTGAGCTTTAATGGGAAAGTGTAGATTGATTTGTGAGCAGGAGACAGCACAAATGAGCCATGGATGTTCCAGCGCCTGCTGCTGCTGTAACACCAGCGCCTGCTGCTGCTTCTGTAACGTCAGCGGCTGCTGCTGCTGTAACACCAGCGCCTGCTACTGCTGCTGCTGCTGCTGTAACGTCAGCGGCTGCTGCTGCTGTAACGCCAGCGGCTGCGGCTGTAACGCCAGCGCCTGCTGCTGCTGTAATGTCAGCGCCTGCTGCTGCTGTAACGTCCGCATCCAAAATGCTATAATCTTAAATAAAAGCAGCTTCTGCTTTTATTCCTACGTTAGTAGATAAAAGGATGTTACATAAGATGTAAGATGCAGGCATTGAATCATTGTACCTGCATCATATATTTTGAGTTATTCGACGGGAAATATGAGACTATAATAGAAAAAGATCAAAACGTTTCTATCGGTGAAAGTCTACTCGAATATTTTAGCGGCCTCATAGCAAATATCAGAAACAACATCAGTTCACAAATCATATTTTTCTATGAAACCTCCACCTGCGAGAAGAAATGCAAACCTCATTTAGATACAAGCAAGAACCGAAGTATCATCTTCAATTCTACCGCATGGGTAACGAAGCAAGAGTAAAAGTGGTTACGAGGGAACAATTCACGCGTACGTTCAAAGAGACAACAACCGTATTGACCAAAACCAAAACGACTGTAAGGCATTCAAAAAGTTCCCACGGAAATAACAAGGTTTGGGAGAGGAGATGCATCGGCGAGCGAAAGGGAATCATAAAAAACTAACTCGAAAAAAAAACTCCCATGAGCAGCAGACGAAGAAAAGCGGCGGGCATTGGAAGCATTTGTCATGACAAATGGAAGGAGCCGTCAATTAGAGCGCGGGAGTCTGTTCATTAGTGCTAGATAGCATTGTTGTGGGGTGAGCAGCTACGGGCTACTGCCATCAGCGACACGGCTATGGCTTCCGCAACATAAACTCCTTATTTTAGCCTTTATTTGTATGCCTCATGGATACACGCAGTGCTACTGTTGCGCACATGTACACTTGACTGTGCTACTGTTGCGCACATGTACACTTGACTCTGCTACTGTTGCGCACNCAGGCCAAGTATTTTATTATAGTTCGTTTAAATAAATATAAGTTTAACTAATAAACGAATTTTAGGTAAAATCCTAGAAATAAATGGAAGAATTTATGGTCGCTAGATGGCAGAACGATGTCAGGAAAAAAATGCCGGGGGAACATTCTATACAGAATGTTTTTTTCTGTATGGGGAAGACCGAGATATCAGACCAAACAAATTTCACCACAAACACGGCACTCTATTTAACCGTCATGGAATTTAGGCACCGTCAATAAGATGCTGCAGACGTGGAATCAAATCGTACGGTCCAGTGGCCGCTATTAGAAGATGCTGTGTTGGTGCATTAGACTAAGAGGATTACCAATGCTAATACGAATTTTCCTGAGAGCAGAGGATCGCTTTATAAATGATGCACTCGAGTACGTCATGCAAAACGAAGCGAGGTCCCCGAACTTCTTCACACTTGCTCGGTATTTCCCTTCACGAATTCCATTTCTCAAGAGTACTCAGCCCTTCACAATAACCTTCTAAGTCGTGCAAATTCTTAGAAATATGATTTAAATATGATTAAGGATGCATTTCACAACGGTTGGTCTCGTACTAATACGGTGCTTCAGCTTATTTTTGCCCACGAAACGTTTTGCCAACAATCAAATTCACTTCAATGCAATTCTCATTATGGACTTGGCAAAAAATGTGGGGAAGCAAGTTTGTTCAAAGTAAATGTTGGAGTTTTACTCTAAATATTCTATGGCATACACAAAGAGTTGTATTTTCTAAAAGAAAAATATAGGAAATTTTTTCCAGTTTACAAAACTTTGATTGTTGATTTAAAATTCATAGATTTAATAGACTTGGCGGAGGGCAAAGGATACAAATTAATCGCATCCTAATGTCCACATTTTTTAATCAGGTGCATTTTTCATTCAAGAAAAAAACTATCGAACCCGCAGTTAGAGTACAGGTTGATATCTGTCGAAAATGTTTTTGTCTATGCAGCGTCACACCTCCAAACGCAGTGGTAAAGAGTTTCTAATACGACATTGACATACAATTCAGCTAGCAATATGTAAAAGGCTATAGGAGTGTGTTCGACTTGCAGCGCATTAATAGAACTAATTATATATAATTCAGCTGTGCCGAAAGGATGCAAGACATTTTACATGAGCCTAAAATGTGGCAGAATAAATTGCAAATAACGATCACGGATACGAATTTTGTAGGTAAAAAACAATGCTTGCTCTAAGCGGCAGGACTTGCTTTTGAACTACACTATTTTCACCTACAATTCACTTAGCACTCAATCAACGATGACATTCCAACCTCGAATTTAAATTCCAATGATTATTTCTTGACCTGCAACTTTGAGTGAAATAACTCACCTTGACAAAACATCTTATCCATTTACCATAAATAAATTCCCTTGCAAAATATTCGCCAGTACTTACCTCTAACGATGGCAATAGCCCACCGCCTCTTCTTCCACACGGTCAGAGTGTGCGGTAAAATCTTCACGACCCACTGGAGCTCCGGAGAGGGCACTGCAATCCGGTGCTGCGGGTGACATGGGTGAGAAAGTGGGAGCTTTTCCGGGTTTATCACTTCCGGAATATCGGGCGGCAGGTCGTTGGGTGACGAATGAGTGGCGTCATTCCCAGACGTGTGCAGTACGGAAGGGGAGTACGCGGGGAGAGGTAGGACGTGGTCGGGTGCGGGTGATGACGATAGCGTTAGTCTGTCAGTGTCATGGGAGGAATTAGGTTGGTCGTCAACATGGGACTTAGTGATTGTCTGCTTGGATACTGCGTCGTCGAGTTCAAGTCGTTTGCGTTTGTGAACTTGACACTTGGGGACGCGGCCCGTGCGAGGTCTGCCTCTTTCACCAGCTTCCATGCCTGCGACAATGAAGAGACATTGAAATTTAATAATTGAGCTCAATACAAAGTTCAAGCATCATTGGATTATTAAATTATAAAAAAACAAGCATAAGCTATTTGTTGGAATAAAGGCTTTTCAAAAATCAAATTCAAGGCTGCTATGCGGTTCAAACCAATCGTATTTCTGAACAGATAGCACATCATGTTTTCTCGAGTAAGAGACAAAAACCCGTGAATTTTCCTCTCTGAAAAATTTTAAAAGCTGCACCTCTTTTGAAGTTCCTCGCTTAGAAAAGCAGAGAAATAAAAGCCTAAACAGTCGTAATAAGGAAAACTCAGATAACAAACTTTGCAAAAAGAATAAAAATTAAAAAAAAAAAGACTTGACGTACATGATCGCACCTGAGAAACCTCGGGAAGTGCGAGTCTTCCTGACCGATTTACTTAATTAAACAAAAATGTTTTTAAAAACTTCACAGTTTACACGTGGAATGAAATACCTATATCTTTTCCAGACTCGGTAATCACTCTTTACGATTCTACCGGGAAGAAACTTGAATTAAAAAAATTCCGAACACTTTTCAAAAATACGGTCATTAATTATAGTTTTTCCGGATTTCCGATTAAACTTGACTTTATTGGCAGAAGAGCGCAAGCGTCATCGCCATCATATTTTTATTATATTAAATATGAAGGGAATAAGGGCAGTGGGCAGGCGGAGTGCCAGAGCTCCGGAGCAGGAGGGAGCTGGTGACATGATAGACCACTTATGTTGAGAGCCAAAAAGCCCCACAGAAAACAATGCTGCGCAGAGCTGCTGCAGCGAGTGCAGCCTTCCCGCTACAGGCTAATGGCGAAACCGAGTACGACGCTGAACTCCCGCTGCACTTATGCACTATGAACCATACTAAATGAACTCTGGGTTAATATACAGAGAATTCAAGAAGAATTTTGAGACCAAGTTCCCAATGAGTCTACCCAGACAAAAATTTTGATGTTATCGGTTGCCAGCGTGATGCTGGATATTAAATCCACTTGTTATATTATCCATTCCAAAAAAGGTTGATTAATTCTTCCTAAATGCATGAAATTCTTTTTAAATTTTAAGATGCAATAAGGGATACTAACACTTCAATGAAAGAAAAACGAAATGTGACCTTTCCATTGTTTGAAAATGCAAACCAATTCCTCCATGCATGCTTACCTTTTCGCAGACAAGCACAGAAATCTACACAAATTTAAAACTTAAATTATAAAAACTGGACAAATTTCGAACTTTCTGGACAAGGAAGAGCGATATTAGCAACAGTAAAAACTCCTCAGTTGACACGGAAGCCTCAAACGCCATGAAAGGAGCGAGATTAGGAGAAAGCTCAGCAGAATCGCCCCAGCACGACAACAACATAACAGAAATCGTACAATTTTCCTCTCAATTTAGCGCACTTATTTTTTTTTGGAGGGCGTTCGAGGGAGGCAAGCGACCAAGCAAAGGACTGTATTAAGCGTGAAAGCTCACAGGATGCTTTTTCCACTATATACATCTTACATTTATAACCAGAGACGTAGCAATCTACGGGATGAAAATATTGTTTAAATCGGTTTATTCGTAGAAAGAACACAAATCGGTTTATACGTAGAAAGAACACAAAACGCCGCAACTGTTCGTTCATCTCCGAAGGCAGCAGTGCAGTCGCTCCGATCCGCTTTATTCTGATAAAACTGTGACAAACGCTAAGAGTTTACTTCCTGAAAACTTGCTATATAATAACACATGCAAAACTAATGCAATGAGATCAAGAGCCATGAAAAACGTGACAGAGAAAAGATAATTAGTCTAACGACCAAACTAAAGTCGTTATTCCATTATAGTACTAACATTAAGAAATATCAAGCAAGGTTGTCACATGTAAACGAATTCGAAATTTCAAGGAATAATTAATTGGAAAACTTTGCAAGGTATACTTGTAAAAATAAAAACACAGCTACATTATATAAAGATATGCATAAAACTTGGTATAAATCCAAATTATTTCTAACTTCTAAGCAAAGACCAAATTGTTTTTAGGCAAGGGTTAAATTATTTCTATGCAAAGGCCAAATTATTTCTACGAAGGTTCTAGTACGCAATTTTAGTTCTCACAGCGTACGAAGCAAGTAGCGGCACACAACCGTGGCAATTTTTATTGGAATTTGGATGTGAACTAAATCTTCGGAAGAGAAGTGATAGCGGGTGGTTCAGGGTAGCGGTTTACACTAAGTTAATTACTACTAACAAATTCAAACAACATCCAACGGTGAATTTTATGATCAACACAGTCAACATACACTCAACACATGAATTTCTGGAAAGCAGTCACTAATCATGCTTCGTTCTCTAAAATTAAAGACGAGATACTCTATATAACATAATTATAATATACTCTATATATATAATACTCATAATTCATTGGTATTTGTTCCGGACGTAGCACTCCAGGCAGTGCCTCACCATACATACAAAATTAAAAAATGTAAGTCCTAACCAACCAAATTAGACAATAAGGAAAGAAGTAGAGGTAAATGATGGAACAAGCCAAATGTATATGAATCGAAAAATTGAAATAATGAACCCCCGACAGTTTCGATTACACGCCAGTTATAGAGTACTGCACAATTATAAGCACGATATTAGGAAGAGAGCGCGAGAGTTGCTAGCAGGAAGCCCTATAAGCCCAAGCCAAGTTCTGTGAGTCTAGGCTAGCGTGCTGCGCCTTAATGAAATCTGTGTGCGCCAAACCAAGACACTAATTGCATGAAATAATACGTAAACCCAGTGATTCTCCGCCATACGCAGTCGGACCAGGTCCTGTACACCAACACGCCAGTCTAACCTCAATGTTCGCCACAAGCGTTATAACAAAAGCTCTTACAGACGCGATGCAACAATGTTTTGATGTCCGCAATTGGGAAAAATAATAATAATAATAATAGTAGTGATAGTAATAATAGTAGCCAGTAGTTATTTCTACAAACTCAAATTCAGAATGCCATAACACGGTATTCCGTAAGGAATGTTTATGAGAAATAGAAACCTATGTACGTATATCTCAAACATAACTCGTTCAGAAAAGTACCAATTTTGATAAATTAAATTCAAATAATGTATTTCAACCAAGAGAACCGGATCAATTAGTCAAAAAAATTAATACCTCTGGACATCTCAAACAGACCTCACTCAAACCTATATAGATTCAATAGCGTTAATTTCGAATTATTTCTTGAAATATCAACCTATATATGACACCCCTGCGGTCTAACTTTAATTGAAGGGCGTGATTAACATGGGCTGAAGAGAAGCCGCGCTCCCTTATAGTGCTGTCACTAATCATTTATTTTTGTCGTCTCGTCCATTAGTGACATTTCGCAGTCTCTTCCACGCAAATGGCGGCATGTAAAAAGGATCAACACGAGAATTATTAATGCGTAGTTCTAACAGAAAGTCTCTAAAAGTCCGTTAGTCAGAATTTGAGATGCAAAAGCTTGATTTTTTCGGATAATATTTAATGAATTTCCACAAAAATTTTTGCAGAGCATTTTTTAGTATGTGATCAATAACATAATCAAACAAGGATCTTAGGCTAGTGTTAAATAGTCGAAATCCCGAATATTGCAGATTCTGGAATATATTAAATAACATCTCAAGTTATAAAAATGGCCTCGGTAACAAATTATTTTTAAAATGCAGTAACATTTTGACATCTTGAACCATTCAGGTTTTCAGCGTTTAAACAAAATTATTAAATATGTTTTAGAATACGTACGGTAATGAATAACTGCATCAGTTTACTTCTGTCACTCTACAGATCAACTTTAACTTATAATTAACGCTTGATGCATGGATAGTTTTTCGTCATGCACAAATCCATTCAAAATCTGTCCAAGGTAAGAAATTTGATCCAACATTGAAATTGACGTTTATATGAAAAATACGAAAAACCTTCCACAATAGGAAGAGCACGCTAACTACTTGAGCATAATTACAAGATGAATCCACAATCACGAAAATTTGAATTTCATTCAAGAAAATGATTTATTGGGGCCATTCGAGAGATGCTCGACCTCTTACCAAAAAAATATCAAGGACTACAATAATATGCAAGAAATCTTCATCAAATTTATCGCTCCTGGCGCCAGAAGACGGAAGGCACAGACCCAAAAAAACGATCACACATCAGTTGCTCCGCACAAAAGCAAGAACAGAACAAGTGTGCCATCGACAAACACTGAATGCGAATGAAAAGAAGAGGTCGATCATGAGTGAAGGATGGCTAAAGCTGCTTCCTAAGATATGGCACTGAAGAGGAAGGAAGAGAACATAAAGTGACACACGCCCTTACTATTCATAAGCCCTCAGAGTCATGGAGTTCCGAGAGGAACAACCTAACACCGTACTCGATTTAGTGTTTCCGTAAGCCATCATAACATATCAGCCCCCGGTGACAATCGCTCGTTGATCTTTTGGTGCACTCAAAGCTATTCCAAAGCCTCCGAAAAACATCTATTTCATCTTCGATGTAAAAGAGACACGAGACGAAGCAGAAATCTAAATGCAAGATGCCACACAATTTGCACCTAGTACAGTGGTCCACGGAAATCGACCGTTTGGTAAGTTGGTAACTCGACACAATCAGAAGTCGACATGACCTAATATAGCAAGATCATAGCGTCATTAAAGCCTTACATACTAGGTGTGGGTTACGAGATGTTTCAATATTCATAGTTCCGCGTATACTTGCTGGTCCAGAAGCTAATATAACTTTGTTGTGACCTATCACTGTAAACTCCACCATCCAAGAAAATTTTGAGAAAAGAGTAGGCAGAAATGCTATCATAATCATGTTTGCCATTTTTATCCGATTGTGACTGGATAGTTTACAGCACTATTTTTGACGACCATACAGGTTCGATATAAGGACCGCTACGAAAAGTATGTATATTACATCAAATAACTGTTTTTTAAAAGTTGTTAATAAAAAACATACTAAAATACCCTCTCGAAAATATTTAAAACCCAAAGCGACAAATCTGCCCAAGATGAAGACATCTACAAACAATTGAATGCACACATCACTGCCCCGACAACCTCTGGTACTGTGAGGCAGTCGGCATAGGCAACTCGTAGCCAGGCTACCGACACGCCGAGCCCGCCAATGCAACACAAAATTTCATTACAGAGCCCAAGAAGAGGCTCAAGACTTTACGGAGGGAAATTGTTCTAGGCACAGAAAATGCTTGCCGCGGGAATTCCAAAGCTCCGCGAGTATCACTTGAGAACGCTGTATAGAGGCCTAGATTGCGCCCGAGATTGTGTACACGAATTCGTTGTCATTGTGGTACAGTTCAGTATGCATGGTTTCCTGCTCGATACGTTATCATAGCGTTCAAACAATACTTTTTATAGAGTTCAAACAACAATTGTTGCACAAAAAGGAAGATGTAATATAATCTATCGCAAAATGATTTTTTTGTTAAAGAGAAAATTATGTGTGTCAGTACCAAAAGATGCACCTGACGATGCATACGAATAATAAATTCAACCTGTTCGTCAGAACACACGATATAAATACATAGCTTAATCGATGCTGATCATACCGTACCTCGATATGGTTACTTATAAACATCCTACTAAATGCATTGACACTTGCAGCGACGCGAATCACCTCTATGCGTGCTTATAGAATGTCCGATCGATTTATACATGAGAGAGAAGTTTATACCAATAAAAACGTTATAAATCATGTTACATATTTTAAATTTTGTTCTTTGGTGATTAAATGCACTGTATTCTAGGGTAGTATGCTGCTTCAGCGCGACTAAATGAACATCAGTTCTTGCCATCTGCGGAAGGGAACCAATTTCGTTACATAAAACAATATAAAACGACAGTTTTCTTATTACTTGAATTCTTCTTTGAATTAAAAAAATGTCATCACGCATTATTTGCAGCAATTTAAAAATAAGCTCAGACATAATGACATTACCAAAATAATCAACATTTTTGTTTGTCATTCCACGATCTTCTTTAAGCACGCTTTGCGTCGTGCGCCATGAAGTCAACAGAGAAATGTACACTAACAGAAATGAGAGAGGTTTTGCCCAAATAGCGATAAACTTTTTTCACCCTCATGTGGGTATTCTTGTTTGGCCCGCCAAAAGAGCGCAGCATTGTAACGTCCGCTCTATGCTAGTGCTGCAAGAATGTATGCCATGTATAAATTCGTTTTTCTAAGTGAACTAAATGGCAAATTCAGCGACATCAAACATTAAACGTTCGTTATCTACGAGCCGCAAACTCATCGGGATGCTAGATTAATACAGGCAATTCTGAAGTAAATTCGGTGTTGTTAACTTGGCGCGGTGGCTGCCTACGTAAGCCTACGCAAATATTGCAGTGACTGAACGCGGCGATGTAGAAAACACCGAGATGGTCTCAGCACTGCCCCAATTTGCCGCTACATGCGTGTGCTCGCCAGACCGAGATCGGTCCCGGGCAATGCCAGACGCCACCCTGGATGTTTTTCAACGTTCAACATTGTTAAGCATAAAGGGACACGCAACACGAGGTTGTAGTATCATAATAAAATAGAGCAAGACCAAATATGAGGGAGTATGTTTATCCAATAATAATAACGTAAATGAAAACCTGTTGGTTCGTCTTCGTTCGGGTGGTATCGGGGCCACATTCGTGAAGCACATGCACCCACTCGATGACGGATGTTTTATTTAATCTTTTATTTACTAACGATAAGACAAGTCTTTAGGCCTTAAAATACTAGCAATGATTACGTTCAAAGTTTCTCGAGGCAAAATGTTAGGTCATTTAATGCCATTAATCGAGTTTGGGCCAAAAATGAATCTAATCTTGCTCCAAATGAAATTAAAAAATTTTATTTTTTGAGATAAATTTGGAAACAAAACGAAAATTGCATCATATATCATTTGAAGTTTTCTCTCAAGAAATATCGGCACGCAGCCTAAAAAAGTTGCTTCGAGGCAAACCCGGCAAGGGGAAGTTGCAATCCAAGACACACCAAAGAACGAAGACTTTTAAGAAGAATCGCCAACTTGTAATTAGGTCAACGTTTAATATCGGAAAGTGGGTGGAGAACAGGAGCAGTCGGCGGCGGCCGCAGACCCGCAAGTTATGGCAGAGCTGTCGTGTACTCAGCAAAAGATCGGGTAAAAAGTTTTAACTTTAGAGAGCCCGCACCTCTAGGGAACGCGCGCTACCACGGGACTTGTATCCTACCTGCGCGCGCTGGCTCAAATATGCCGCTAAATAATAACATTTCTCGCGGGGGTAGCGTAACATTTTATTTTCAAACCACGCCAGGCTGAATTTCTGGCGCGCATTTAAAAAGTGGAAGTTTACGAGAGAGCAAGACTGGAAATTTATGAGTCTAACGCGCAGAGATTTATGCAAAAATATAGCCACGCTTGATGTACGTGAGAAATTCAGTAAAAGATACGGGGGAATTATTATTCATTGCAATGCGATTTTCATAAAAATTCTATTATAAAAAGCATTCGGTAGTACTTGATCGTTTTTTATAATATAATTCTTAATATCATGTGTAAATTAATTATATCGACGATTTAAATATTATAAAGTTCCGCTGTAAAGCTAACGGAAAAAGATAAAAGAAATAAATCGGGAAATTAAAAGAATCAAGGTACGAAAAGAAAAATTTGTCGAGACAAAATTGATTTACGATGATTGAAATTCCAACCTTCGTGCACAGCGAGGGCAAAATATGCGAACATACAAGCATAAATTTATATTAGATGGAAGAAATTAATTTTTTACATACGTGCGATCGATGACCAGAGAATTCGTTGATTTATATTATCAGTGATTGGAACTTTTCTTCAAATGACGTTAGATTAAAAGGCAAGTTTCAGGAAGTAATTCTTATTTATTAACGACGTTTCGAATGCAACAAATTCGAAAAAAAGGAATGCATTATGCTTGTCTGTCAGACGGTAGAATTTTTCATTCATAGAATTTTTTCTTAGTCAGGTGTGGGAAATATTTACTTTCTGAGCCACTATTAACATCAATGACCAGTGTGGCATATATGATAGAATTTCCAAAAAATTATGGGTAAAAACATCAGCATTAAGGGACTAAGACTAAGAAAGAGTTCTATGAATGAAAAATCGGAATTTATCGTCAGTCAATTTTCCCAAAGTCAGGATTGCATTCAACGAATTCTCTGGTCATCGATCGCACGTGTGTAAACATACAAGCATATTGCATATGAAACAAAAACAGACTGATAAAAACAAGACAATTGCAAAAAGCGCCGGAGTGAAGATGAGGCGCAAGGAGCGAAATGTTGCGGCGCTCCGTGACCGCGAGACAAAGCGATGCGACGCGATGGTGGCATCAAGAACATCCTCTGGCACGACACCAGCGAGCTCAGCGCCGATTGAATCTAGTAGGTATATAAAGCTGACGCCGAGTGCTGCTTCAACATCCGCATTTGTCAGCAGATAAATAAACAGCCACTCCAAAATACCCCGATAAATGTTTCGAAATTCGATAATTATATCGTCTTGAACATTGTTTCTTGATAGAGTTTATCACAACTGTTTCAATTTCAGCGTTATAAAACTTTAATTCTGAAAAATTTCTACGGGCCAAAATATTCGTAAACGTCACAAATAGGCTAATAAATCACAAAAATAGGAAATATGCTCAGGTCACCGGGAGTCATGTGTTAACGTATATTCTAAATAAGCAAAATAAGTGCACAATTGTCACGAAACATCCAGGAGAGAAGAATTACAACAGACGAATCTTCTGGTCTCATATAGAATAAACTTCACAACATTACTCTAGCTTTAGTCTCCAAGAGAAGTTAGCCAAGTTCACCCAAGTTTACAACTTTTAAAGAGAAGATAGAGGGGAACTTTGATATCGCTCTGTTTTTAAGAACTGCTTTCAAGAAATCTAATATTTTTCGACATCTTCACAGAAGAAAAATGATCTTTCTGCTCATAGGCCTTGAGACCGTAGCTCCGTAAAGTTAGTTCCCATGCAACAGAAATATTCATCAGATCAAAACAATGAGGTATTTTTATTCAATTCTGCCAAAGTCTGATACTTCGTAATTAGAAACCGTAATTTATTTCACACGCTAAAATCAAACCATGCAGTAATCTGCCCTCTGGCATTATTTTATACCTATATATTTGTATACATGGGAATAGCAGAGCTGTAGGTTCATTGCATTTGTGATTTTTCTTCTTATAGGCTAATTTTGTTTCTGCTCTGCACCAAGCATTTTATTTCAATATTATTTTTCAAAGCAAATTAATGATGAAGCTGTAGGGGAGCATTTTTACGAGTTCAGCATTAAGGATGCAGGAGTGACAGATGATCGAGAGCAAGTCAAACTAATCAAACTTTGATGCTTGTCAGAGCTCAGCTAAATTGTGTTTAGACGTCTCACATGACTCATCGGAATTGGCTGGTGAATACGTCAATAAAGTTCATATCAAGTTATGATGTTATAAACATATATTTATATCTTTGCAGCACTCCGCATTAATATCACTTGATCTTTTGTATACCAGAGATTGAAACTATATATATATAGCCAGTATTACATCGAAAAAGTTAACAGAAATATATATTTCCCCGAGTCAGGGGTTTTATTTTCATAATTAATGTAGGTACCTAATTTTTTGCACAACAAGAAAGTTCAAGGGAGTGAGCAAGAAATCAAGGGAGTGTACGACTTTTATTGAATTTCTTATTTTGCACAGAGTAGGCCCTGTGGTGCCAATGAATAGGGCAGTTTGGGCAGAACATGTCTTATATTTTAAACAATGTGTTCCTTGTTAATCCTCTACCGCCTGACATGAGTAACCAGAGCAATATTACCACAAGCCTAGTTCCCAAAAAGGATCAGTTCTAGTGAGCACGAAATGACTTGCACTAATGGTTGCCACCACGCATGACAACTTTAAAATGTTTAATGTTTTGTACATACCGTATGTTCTCAGGTTGCTACACTCAATAGTTTGCATATAATTTAGGTTGAAAGTTATGGTCCAAGGAAAAATACAAATGCTCAAGCTTGCAGTCTCGTTTTTACCCATTCCTACGGCCCTTGCTTAATTTCTTCAGGGAAATTTATGAAAAATGGCTCACATTTGCCTATCATTATTGAAAATTACCCTTAAAGCTGATTTTTTTACCCATAATTTTTTGGAAATTCTATCATATATGCCACACTGGTCATTGATGTTAGTAGTGGCTCAGAAAGTAAATATTTCCCACACTCGACTAAGAAAGAGTTCTATGAATAAAAAATTAATCAACTCATATCTCTAGCCTCCAAAACCAGATTGCTCTTTGGCAACACACGAGCATTAAAATTTGCATCATTAGAACAACTTTCCAATGCATTTTCCTTTTAATATCTCTGTATCTATACATATGTTTAGCAAGAAATCTTGTAAGCAAAAGTTAGGTATGCAGGTTTTGAGGAATTTTCAAATGCAAAATGAGCTCTCTGAAAGCAATGGTCCATGCAATTAATGCAGGACTATATCTCAATCTGATTGATTGGTACAGATGGCAGCCCAGAGCAGGTGGTGGCTGCCAGCTTTGAAAGCAGCAATGGTCACTAACATGCCAGTGTCCATGGCCACAAGGCAGAAGGATACGATCATGTATGTCATTGCATAGCTGCAGCTGCCACAGTTTTGGCAGTAGCTGATGTTGAACCATGTAGTCACTAATAATCTATGTGCATTGCCATGTAGTGTGAGGTTACAATTATATCATTGCATAGCCTTGGCTATCAGTGGCAGCAGGCATTGAGATATGTACAGTCACAAATATGCATATGTGAATGAATATAGTTACTATAATACATTTGAGCAGGATGGAATTCTAAATTTAAAAAAAGCATTCCGCCTTAAAAAAAAGTTCCAGGCAACTAGAAACAGGTTTACAGGCTGTCAGAAATTGGCTTTGGCATGAATGTTAAGTCAGGCATCACAGAGAAGGTCCCAAGATTGTTAATTGCACGCGTCACTCACAGATGAGCAAGAGGGATCTACAGAAGGAAATACTATTTACTCTTAACATAATGGTTTCAAATTAAATATAAAAACATTTATTGCACCTATTTGTTACGTCAGCTTTCAAATTGAGGAGAAACTCATTGGCAATTGGAGAAACTTATTGAATAAAAGGCAATGCACAATGACATCATCAGATTCAGACATGAAACTTGACTCAGTAGTCTCAGTTGACTGACTAGACTAGAGCACCTACTAAAAAATTTAGCATTCAAACCTTTAGATTCTGTAAACCTTGTGATTTCTACATTATTAGAACTTAAGATGGCTCACAGAATATCACATAAAGTTTTCACTCGATTATCGTCTCAGAGTATGGGAGTTTTATCTGCAGTTAATGCAGCGTAGTTACCACACCCACCGAGCGCGTAATGAGAACTAACCAGTAACCATCATTACTACATTTGAGTCAAGTCAAAAGTTTTCCTGCCACCTTGTTTGTGGCAAATATTTTTTTTACTACCTACAGACCTTAGCAGAAGGAAGTTGAAAGGAACTTTTCAAAATATCATTTTTCACTGTTTTTTTTCGGGAATTTTTCAAAGCTAGTAAATGTAGTATTTTTGAACTTCTTTTATACTACATAGATAGGAAAAATGTTGACGTTTACACCACTATATTTAGTTTTGCGATATTCCAATTAGTTTTGCTACTAAAACAGTTTTACACCGTGTTGGAGGACTGTCCCAAGTTACCCCGCCCGTCCCGAGTTGTCCCGGTTGATGGTAGTTACTAATACATGTGAGCAGGATGGAATTCTAAGATTAGTGGTTCATTTAAAAAAAGCATTCCGCCTTAAAAAAATGTTCCAGGCAACTAGAAACAAGTTTGCAAGCCGTCAGAAATCGGCTTTGGCATGAACGTTAAGTCAGGCATCACAGAGAAGGTCCCAAGATTGTTAATTGCACGTGTCACTCACAGATGAGCAAGAGAGATCTACAGAAGGAAATACTATTTACTATTAACATAATTGTTTCAAATTAAATATAAAAAACATTTATTGCACCTATTTGTTATGTCAGCTTTCAAATTGAGGAGAAACTCATTGGCAATTGGAGAAACTCATTGAATAAAAGGCAATGCACAATGACATCATCAGATTCAGACATGAAACTTGACTCAGTAGTCTCAGTTGACTGACTAGACTAGAGCACCTACTAAAAAATTTAGCATTCAAACCTTTAGATTCTGTGAACCTTGTGATTTCTACATTATTAGAACTTAAGATGGCTTACAGAATATCACATAAAGTTTTCACTCGATTATCGTCTCAAAGTATGGGAGTTTTATCTGCAGTTAATGCAGCGTAGTTACCACACCCACCGAGCGCGTAATGAGAACTAACCAGTAACCATCATTACTACATTTGAGTCAAGTCAAAAGTTTTCCTGCCACCTTGTTTGTTGCATATGATTGATTCTTCATGCATGAATAACATTTATGAAGGTTATTAAACCATTTTATTGAATGTCAGTTACTGAAAAATTTGTAATATAGAAGAATTCTTATCTTTCATTTTTTTACACAAGTATATTGAGGTTGGTATTCGCGATTGCAAATGGAAGGAGTTGCATGTCTCAGCTGAACGCAGCAGCAATCATTTTTGTATTTGTGGATTGAATAAT
Organism: Hyalella azteca; assembly: GCF_000764305.2. Taxonomy (NCBI): domain Eukaryota; kingdom Metazoa; phylum Arthropoda; class Malacostraca; order Amphipoda; family Hyalellidae; genus Hyalella; species Hyalella azteca. The sequence goes on along the minus strand of NW_025945670.1, from coordinate 218,981 downwards.
AGGCAGTTTTTCATGTATTTGTGAGTGAATGTACATAGGTAGTGAAGATGTTATACTTTGCGATTTCCATTGATAGTGACATGACTACATCATTGTCTTACGCACTTAAAAAAAGATGCAAATGAACTTATTCAAGCGTGTTGTACTTCAATGAGGTGGTCTCATTATTTAATTGCCTCTCAGTTCCTGGATGATATCCCTTCAATTTCTTTTAACACACTTCTCTTTAACTTCACTTCTTGTTTGTTTGTATGTCTGCTACAAATCTTATAATCGATATTCAACACACTTCAATCTCTCCAATCAATCTTAAATTTGGCACACTTGTGTAAAGTCAAAGATAGTGTATGAATCAATTGACAGAATAAATAATTTTGAAATTTTAAATTTTTTCATTTATAAAAACAAATTTAAGAATTACTTTTTTTTAATATAGGTATGGAAATAAAATTAGAAATTCATTGTATATGTGTAACATTGTAGACACTGTATTCTTTAGAAATGTTGTCTTAAAAAAAAAGTAATTTTTAGATGCATATTTTTCAATTGCTGTCCATTCAATTAAAAATTTCAGGATCTTTGTTTGAAATTATTTTGTCATTGCAAGAATTGCTGATGTTTGTAATTAAAGTAGAATTAAATTATTTCATCAGTGCGTTAATATTGTCTGCATTTGCGGGCAGTCTAGGTATTCTAGCTTTCTAACACTAATTGGATTCCAGTGGCTGTGACATTGCACATGTTCTAGCAATGATTGGATTCCAGTGGCTGTGATCTTGCACATGTTCTAGTGATGATTTAATTCCAGTGGCTGTGACGTTGCACATGTTCTGATACTGATTAGATTCTTGTGACTGAAGTTGCTTGCGTTCAAGCGTTGATTGGATACTTGTTACTGTGATAATGCAAGCGCTGTTTTTCCAATGAAACAGCTGTGGCAGTTTGCAGAGACTCATCAGTGATGATTAGTCTCTGAAAGTATACTGAAAGTGGAGAAAGTGAACTGAAAGTGGAGGTATGCTGGTCTTTCCAGATTTTGAGGTCCTACTTTTCAATTTGCTATGTTTACCAGTTAATATATTACCCCTTTGGAATTCCACACTGCTGAGTGAAAGTGAGTGCAATGTTGAACAAGGCAAATTTACCTTGCATGAAATTGCAGTGTTAGCAACCATGTTTCAACCCACTGTGCAGAGAGTGAATGAAGATTTAAAGACCTACGGCGACGCATTATCGGCAAAATTTTCGCCTTCAGAAGATCTTGCCGACACATTTAGATTGAAATTCTTGCATTTAATATATTTCTCAGTCTTCATGCATGAATAACATTTATGAAGGTTATTAAACCATTTTGTTGAATGTCGGTTACTGAAAAATTTGTAATATAGAAGAATTTTTATCTTTCATTTTTTTACTTTAGTATATTGAGGTTGGTATTCGTGATTGAAAATGGAAGGAGTTGCATGTCTCAGCTGAATGCAGCAGCAATCATTTTATATTTGTGAATTGAATAATAGGCAGTTTTTCATGTATTTGTGAGTGGATGTACATAGGTACGGTAGTGAAGATGTTATACTTTGTGATTTCCATCGATAGTGACATGACTACATCATTGTCTTACGCACTTAAAAAAAGATGCAAATGAACTTATTAAAGCATGTTGTACTTCAATGAGGTGGTCTCATTATTTAATTGCCTCTCAGTTCCTGGATGATATCCCTTCAATTTCTTTTAACACACTCCTCTTTAACTTCACTTCTTGTTTGCTTGTCTGTCTGCTACAAATCTCATAATCGATATTCAACACACTTCTATCTCTCCAATCAATCTTAAATTTCACTGAGGGAGAGGGAGTTTCTTTACTGAGTTTGCACATGTTCTAGTGATGATTTGATTCCAGTGCCTGTGACGTCGCACACGTTCTGATACTGATTGAATTCTTGTGTGGACTGAAAGTGGAGGTATGCTGGTCTTTCCAGATTTTGAGGTCTTGCTTTCCAATTTGCTATGTTTACCAGTTAATATATTACCCCTTTCCCTTTGGAATTCCACAGTGCAAGTGAGTGCAATGTTGAACAAGGCAAATTTTCCTTGCATGAAATTGTAGGGTCAGCAACCATGTTTCAACTGTTTTTGGCATATGGCATACTTTTTTTCAACATATTTTGGCACACCAAGCAGATTGATAAAACAACAATATAAAATCCTAAGCACCAGGCATATTTTCCTGCACAATTGTTAAATTGAATTATTGGGCAAAATTTTCTTCCAATTACTGGTAAAAACAATCATTTTACAGATAATTTTCAAACATCACAAATGAAAATGAACTGTTTTTCTTATTTTTTTAGAGATTAAATTGGAAAAAGACATAGAAAATTCTAAATTTAGCTAGGTTGAAGGCTTGTCTGATTTACATTGGTTTCTGCCAAATTTTCCAGTATGCAAAATAGCATATTTTTTATATGCAATTTTAGAAAATAGAGCATGAAATCATTGTTTTTACAGATGATTTTAGAAAATTACAGGCAAATCGCTGTTTAAAATTGGTTTTGGTTTCAATCCCGTTGCATAGGAGACATTTTCCATAGCTACTATGCATAGTGGCAAAGCAGAGAGTTTTTTAGACTCCCTCAAGTTCATTCTTGAGTCCTATAAGTAGACAAGCAAAGTATCATGGATACCAGCATTATCATACATAAGAAATTGGTTTAAATCTTTTGTAAATGACAAGATTAAAAATGAACTGATTCTAATAAATCTCTGGTTTGTCACCATGCTACTATGATGATAGTACCTACTTGTCATGTGAGCTTTTTCACAAATTGCTCTTCCAAAATTCAATGGTGATAGGGCTGGATGCCAGTTACATAGATTACAAAAAAATCTAGCCTGCAAGTTTATTGTGAGACTGAGACTTACCTGAAAATTCATGTAACAGCAGCATAAATAAAACTTTATGTTGGCATTGCCATTGCACTGATTGTAGAGTACCTAAGTCTTAGCCTAAGTGATTTCAAACTTCTTGTAACATATAAAATGGACAAATTTTCAATATATTTCAAAGTTTGAAAGAACAAAACCTGAAGTACTGTTACTGTTAGTGTCAGATTTCTGTGTGTGGCTTTCTGCTCTGCGTTTCAATAAGTTCAATAATACAACACATTTAATTCATTTGTGCTGCTGCATAAACAGAAAATCTATCGTATAAAGGATCCTTGAACTGAACAGAAATATAAATTGTGAATCACAGTTCTCATAAATTGCTCAATTAAACTAACCAAGCACAAGAGCACCAACGCGAACTTCGGATGCAACGCTCAAAACGCGAGTTTATTGACATGGCATCTTCAATTCGGGACAATCTCGGGACACTGTAAACAATATTCCTAAAACGCCTACGCGGACGGCTGAACAGTGCAAGAGGTTTAGTGAACTTTTTATAACTGTCCTATTTTGCGTTGAAGTTCACAGTGTTATTGAAAAATCTCTATACATTTTTAATTTGTTGAAAAATATAAATTAACTCGTTTGATATCAGTGAGATATTTTGCTGATTCAAGTACTAGTTTGTCTCTCCTGGGCCTCACTCTCGTCCATCTGTTGGCGGCACAATGTCGCACCGACTTCAGGTTCGTTCGTGAGGTTTTAAAAAGATTTGGTTAAGTCAATAAAAACCTTTGTTATGAATATAATTTGTTTTAAAATACCGTCCTGATTTCAGAATTTTCCAAATAACTATTCCCGAAAATTTCTTCTTGATCTGGTTTATCAATGTTGTTTTAGAAAGAATTTTTTTGAAAATCTAAGAATTTCTAAGAATTTAGAAGAATTTCTAAACATTCTAAGAATTTAGAATGTTTAATGCCATTACTTCGTTCAGTGATTGTTATAAAGGTGAACGAAGTAATGGCATTAAACATTCTAAATTCTTAGAATGTTTAGAAATTTTTCTGAATTCTTAGAAATTCTTAGATTTAAAAAAAAAATAATTCTAAAACAACATTGATGAACCAGATCAAGAAGAAATTTTCGAGAATAGTTACTTGGAAAATACTGAAATCAGGACGATAGAAGAATTTCTAAACATTCTAATAATTTAGAATGTTTAATGCCATTGTTTCGTTCAGTGATTGTTATAAAGATTGTTAAAACCTTGAACAGAGCAATAAGCTAGGTAGAGATTTTAGGAGTGATACTGGACGATTGGAGTGAGAGTGATGGCGTGATTTATAAGATAACAGGAGATAAGATGCGATAGATTGATTGTAATAAAATAATACTAATAATAATATAAGTAATAACAACAATAATAACACGATATAACGATATTACTGTATAATAATAATAATTTATATTAAACATAACGTATAATAACAATAATCAATAATTATAATAGGAATGAAAACAACAATAAAAGTAATAATGATACTAAAAAGAATTAAAAATAATAAATAATAATAATACTAAAGCCACAACATCGCACCTTCCTGCATTCAAGGTAGGTCTTAACCGTCCAAATGACAACGCAATACAGGGGACGATGCATCATAATAAATTAATAATGCATTGTTGTGGTGAATACCCACATATACCTGCAGCATTGTTGTGGTGAGTACCCACATATACCCCCAACATTGTTGTGGTGAGTACCCACATATACCCCCAACATTATTGTGGTGATGAGCCAATATACCCGCAACATTGTTGTGGTGATGAACCACATATTCCCCCAATATTTTGTGGTGATGAACCACATATAATGATATACCCCCAACATTGTTGTGGTGATGAACCACATATACCCCCAACATTGTTGTAGTGATGAACCACATATACCCCTAACATTGTTGTGGTGATGAACCACATATGTGGCGCCACGAAATGTTTTCTAGTCACCGTGAGTGGCGCCACTGAATGTTTTCTAGTCACCGTGAGTGGCGCCACTGAATGTTTTCTAGTCACCGTGAGTGGCGCCACTGTGATTTTTAGTCACAGTGAGTGGCACCATGCACTGAAAGTTTTCTATTCACCGTGAGTGGCGTCACTGAATGTGAGTGGTCACGAGAAGCGCCATGTTCCAAATTCAAATCTTAAAAACCTACACCAACGAATGGTCTTCCCTCTCCCAAAATCTTTTAATTTTCAGTATAAAAATGGTCACATTGAATCTGAAAACTATTGTGAAGTTAGTAGAATAAGAATAATATTCTACAGATATTTTTTTGGAAATCTAGAATCCTGAGGAAAAACCGATTAAAAGCATCGGGAATGAACCATCAATATCTATAGCAGACTCAAATAGCCGAGACTTCTATCCGCGCACTCAAGGTTCAGTGCCGTCGGAATATGTCGTGGAGATGAGCGCAGTCGCCGGGAGCGCGCTTTATGCCTACGCCAAGGCTGGCACATGCGCTGCGAGGCACCATCACTCAAAGAGCTTTGCTTCGAGACTTTGAAGGAGTTTCCGCGAAGGATATGCATCACCCCGAGGAGGTTTAGCATCTTAAAACTTGGTCTAATGTCAAGCAGGTATATCACGTTGGGGAATTCTACAGAGGCTTTGCAGCCAACACTTAGGAACTTTGAAGGCGTTTGTTACGGTTCCAGCAGACTTATATTTTTCAAGCTCTCTCTCCGGCGCTTGGTTCGTAGTAGTGTCGTCGAAAATTCTTGAGCTCGTGTGGAGACTTTGCTGAAAGTTTCTGTAATGGATGGCGACCAGGGGAGGGCTGGAGAGACGCGTTTTAATTCCGAAAAGATTAGACAACAGGGCAGCGTCACACAGGAGCCATACTAAACTATGAAAAATTGTCATCAATGCATCCCGAGGTCATCACTGAGTCATTGCAGTAATCCTTGCCAACAAACACAAACATTTTCTCGCGAACTCATTATGTTTAAGACTCCTTTGCAAAAAAAAAACAACGAAGCCGTGCAAAAATAACATTGCCAGTAAAACAATCGCTAATATTTCAACGTAGTCTTCTGAGCTCTCGAAAGCACATAGGCCTAGGATTTGAAGCTCCCAAATTTGGATAACATCATGGACCGTGATTTTGGGGCAATACAATCATGAAGTTTCACAGTTTTGTTACCGGTGTCCCAAAGCTGGCAACGATCGGACCTACCTGAGTCGAACCCAATTTTTCGACAGTGGATAGCGGCAGCGGTTCAGCGAACTGGAGTATGAGAAATATTCTGCTATGATGGCGACAAGGATCCTCAGGCGCGGCAAGTATTGAGCTCTCGAATGTCTCTATCATTTCTCAAAGGAGGCCGAAAGGTTTATTTCATGGGTGGACCAACGCAGGCTTCTTTATTGCTGATTGCTTCGCTCCAGTCACGGCAAAGCCGGAGCTTCGCAGCCTGAGCGCCCGCCAGAGCCATGACCTCGGCTGCTGATGATTGGCCTAAACGTACGGTACGAGGTACCTCTCAAGAGGTATACCTCACACTCCTCATAAGTCGGTTATGAAGAGTGTGTGAGGAGTGTTTGGTATGTAGAGTGAGTGAGGCATATGGGAATTAGGGAATTTCAAGGTGCGGGGGTTGAGGCGGGAGTGATGCATGTGTGAATGTTAGGTGTACCCAAATAAAAATTAAGGGCGGCACATCAATGATTATAGGTGGCGATGGTAGATTACAGGTGGCTGGACGGTGGGTGGAGAGATCTGCCAAAAATCGACAGTAAAACACCAATACATCAAGAGTGTGGTGACTATAGGTGGTATTCATCGATGAATCATCGATGATTTATATGTTCTGTATCATCGATTGCGCATTGCAGGCATATCTTTTGCAAGCTACCGATATCCGTTTACCAAAACTGCACAGTACCCGAAGGAATTTTCCACTGTAATTTATCCATCGTAAGAAGGTGTAATTGGGTTGTGGGTCATTCGAGATCAAGACGATACCATGATACTTTCTGTGTGCTTGGCTTTTAATATTTTTATTCAAACAAATTTAGTGGAAATTTAGCGTGAATTAGGTAGGTACGAGTAATACAGGTAGACAACAATGAGTTCACAAAATTTTCAAGCCAAAGTGATGCCACTGGGCATGCATGTATCGGACTGCTCCTGATATAAATTGTCCGAGGAACAATGGAAAATTTGTTGCAAAATAAAGATTTTCGAAAGATGATTGGGAATCTAATTTTTTATGTTCACCTGATATATTGCGCAAATTTATTGCGAATTTTGCGTATGCGCCAACTTGCTGTGTTGAAATTATTGTGATAAATTGAGACTAATTTATTGAATCAGAGTCTAAATTGAAGGGTTCGAATAAGTGTGATTCATAATTCTTATAATATTCTCAAGTTTCCGCATTTTCTAAACTCAAAAGCTACGTTGGCGCAATCGATAGCGGCTCGGCGTCTCCTAAGCGCGCCGAGTGAGTCGAGTAACTAACTACACGTCACGTTCATACCTCATACCTGTTGGGTTGCTCCGCGTCAGCGTTGAGCTTCTTTCCAACTGATCTTTACCATGTAATACTTGAAATATGTGCTTTCATGACAACTTGCTCGTAAGAAAAGTATCCTCTTGACGCAGGAGGGATACGAGTAAAAATTCGGTTTTCTATCGCTGACTTCGATAGTGAAATTTAATTATTTAGGTGAAATTTGCTTATACCGTCAAATTATCTTGGGTTTAAGTCTACGTTCCTAATAAGGTGGTCTCGTTATCTTCCATACGAAAAAGATTAACGATTAGGCTAGAGAAAAATAATGACACGATGCATGTGGTGAAGGTATTTATCGCTTAACATTTCAAAATCAACGAGTGAAATCAATTTCTTATTGATCGCAAAAATGTTACTGGCGAAAATTTTCCGAATGGAATCGCCGTCATAATTGGTGTAATGTTCACATTTTGAAACTTCGATACTTATCAGGCATTACCCGCAGCCTTTATTCTGAGCTGAACCATCGTTCGCTATGGATAAACGAAGTTTCTTTCAGCGGCTGTTTACTCGAATGTAGTAGCAGCATATTCATATAAAAATGTTAATGGAACCATCTAATCATCAAGGAGGTAGCACTAACTTCTGTCATTACAATTAAATTTCTTAAAATGACTCAAGGGCAAAGTCCTCTCCTATGGCTCTGCGGTAGAGGCTTGGTTTCGCGTGAGGGAGATTGGAGTTCGAATCCTGCAGGCGGAGACTTCTCTTCAAGTCAATTTCTCACGAGGTATGTGTATGGTTGATGATTTGTTCCTGCTATATGTCCGACATTGCTACTTGTACTGTATTTGCATACATAGCCCTCTGAAATATGATAGGATGTAGCAATATCAGTAAATTCAATAAATCGGATGAATTTTAAGGGTGGCCATCGGGGGCTCATCAATGCGCCACTGGTACTAATGGGTAGCTACATATTGGTGGAAGAAGAGTTTTTCGGGTAGGGTTGCAATCGGTAGGTTATAGGTGGAACATAGGCCGAACACGCCATCGATGCCGCATCGAATCGCCATCGGTGCTCCACCTATAATTTTCACCCATAGCCATTAATATATATATATAATCATCGATACCCCACCAATGATTCTTATTTGGGTATGAGGTCTGTTGAACTGTGAGGTGGAGGATTGAAGCACTTGTGAGGACTGAGATATATAGAGAGTAAGGATGGATGTTGAGGAGCGTGTGGAGGGTGAGATGAGTGAAGAGTATGAAGTGTGTGAGGTGCGTTGAATGTCTGCGACGTGTGTTGAGTGTGTAAAGTGTGTGAGATGAGAGTGGTATGCGAGGTGTCGGGTGTGTTTGATTGAGGATGTATGTGCGTTTCATAATTTGTATAAAGTGTAAGAGGTTTAAGAGCGGTGTGAGTTTGAATTTTTTTTTAGTAAAAACTTGGTGTTTTAGTTAATTTGGGGGGTTTGCGATGCACAAGTCCGTGCATGAGTCATCAATTAGTTTGTAAGTCGTGAGAGAGTGGTGGTAGCTAATATTCATATAAACATCGTTTGTCTCAAATAAGTCATGTATTACTTGTTGAATCGGATGCGTTATTCTTAAAGTGAAGCCAGCAGATTCATTGAAACGAGAGGGATGAAGCGCACGAATATTAGCTACAAAATTGAAGGAAACGGAGTTCAAAGAGCATTAGAAATATTATCATTGATTTGTAACTATAAATTCGTCTTAAACTAAGTTTTCCTCCGGATTAGATTGTATTCACGTTATAAATTCTTTATATTATATTTGTTCATATATACCATGTTCCTTATCACAGTTAATGGCTTCCTATGTTTATCTCTATTTTTGTATGTATTTCGGGATAATTTAGAAGTGAAAAAGAATACGTTTGTATTAACCAAGGCATGGAGTCCCAAATGTAATATTGTAGTTTTAATTATTACGTCAGGAATTATCCGCATAATTATTTAAATTGAGAACATCTTATGCGTTTGTAGACCCAAAATATGCATTAAAAAACACAATGAAAATGAGTAGTATTTGAAAGTGAGCTTCAGCCAGGGAGTTTTTCACTCAGAGATGCATCTGACATTTGAATTACAGTAAAAATTTAGAAGCTCAAACTTATTGTTATCGAAGTTATTGTAGGGGATTCTAATTTGATGTCATCTCTAAGTTTAGGGTTCCAGTCTATGATATTTTTAACAGTCAAACAACTTTCATCAATTAATCTGCACTGACTAACTTCTTTGCTATAATACCGAAATTCACTCGAGTTAAAAGCTCTTAAATGTACATTGGTTATACATGTAGAGACAGATATAGCCTGTTGCGTATGATATGTTTGAACGATGGTATATATAACAAAGAGCGCATCGAGCAGCATTCAATTGACTTCTTTCGTACCCCTATACATGCAGGGTGGTCGAGCGTCCTGCATTAATCCTGTAAGATGTCTGTGAATAATCACTCCACGGATGCACTCGAGTAAATTGACCCTAAAATTTATTCATTAAAGTGCAAATTAATGACCCAATATTTTTAATTGCGTAAGATTCATCCCTAGAGAAATTAGCAGGCGTTCTTGCCGTTAATTGAAGGTTCGTGGTTGGAGAAATGAACTCTGCAATTTTGCCCAGAAGAATATTCGCGGTGAATTTAATACCCATGCAACGTCTTTTTCCCACCACATTGTCGTCTCTGGGTTCATGTATTTGTCATAGTGGGAGTCAAGATTGGCTAGACGAAATTTTGAATACCACATAATTATTGAGTAAGTCTCCTTTCAGAAAAGAAATCAGGCATATATTTTGATAAATAAATCTGAAGAGCACAACATGCAAGTGAAAAGATTTTTTTATCGCATTTCATCTGCTTAAGTTTCAACAGCTTTTTAATATTCAGAAACATACATCATGACTCACATCGCAGTATCCACTGCTGCAGCACTGAAGCTATAAATTGCACCAACAAAATTTTAAAATAAAATATCTCACTTGCGACGAGCACGTATAATACGCGGCTCCTGCATTCTAATAAGGATCATGAAGAAATTTTTTGGACTCTGCTCATGCCCACACACCCAGAAATTTTCGGCTCGGACATGGCGCTATAGATGCGGCTTCGGCGCTCATTTAGTCGCTGAAATTTTATCAGTTAGTGTTTTAGGAGCTAAAATTTGGTGAGTGTTCTGATGCATTTTACTCGGAAACCCTTTCAGACCGATGCCCTCCGGCGTATAAAATGCAAAGCTTGAGCCCAACGTCGACGCCAAAAATGTTTACGATAGAATCTAAGTTCAAGGAGACCTCGTCCATAAAGCTGGGGACGCTGCGTTAAAAAGAGTGAGGGCAGCACTAAATAAAACCAGATAGGAGCGTCATGTGAAGAGATTCTGAAATTTTCTATCGAATTCTCTTGACAAGAGAAAAATTTCCAAATTTCAATCAATGTCTCTGATCCAGAGATAGAAAAGGGCTTTTGAGATTTAACATGAAACTTTTTATATTGGAATTGGGAAATGATTTGCAGTCTCGAATTGAATACGGAGGCTACCGAGTATTTAATTCGAGTGTATACTGAGTATTCAATACCGGGTTTTCATTTGAATACCGTGGCTATACCCAAAAGGTTGTGGGAGAATTTCAAATAAAATTAAACACGACCACCATCGAAGCCTCATAGAAAACAAATAATGACATTGCACAAGGAACAAAAGAAGTGTCATTTTCATCATCAAACGACGATACTTGATTAGAAGCAGAGAAACAAAGATACCAAAGTCAATACTATGCAAATATGAACAGACTTCTCTGTCAAAATCATGTTCATGTCGATGGAAATGTCTATTCTATCGAGCTGTGAAGGAAGGACAAATGTTGTGTTAGTTTAGCGCACTTGCACGTCAGGCAATGAGGATACATCCTATTGGTTGATTGATGGAACTCCGCAAGCGATGCAAGGTTCTGACTGGCCTGTCTTCACATCCAAATCCTGATCATCCAATGAGAGGGCGACGTTTAATCTCACATATTTACCGGTCCTACAAAGTCACGATGGTGAGCATGAAATGAAAACAAAATTTATCTGAATTAAAATTAATAAAAAACTATAAACATGTATTTACAAAGAGGCAATTATTTTAGAATTTAGATGAAAAAATTTTTCATTGTTGTCGCTCAAAGCCATGTTATACAGATTGCTGTTACCCAAACCTGTTTTCTTTCAAAAACCGATATTTGAAATGCCGGTAAACTGCTCAATTATATTAAATTAACTTGTAATCACACACAATTGATGCTGCTATGAATAAGATAATGAAAAATAAAACTGTAAAGTTCTAAACAATGTAAAATGCGTATGCATTTCATAGACGCAGTATCATAGCGCCGGAGAAGCGGCGAAACGTGAAGAAGTCATTTAGTCTGCGGATCCAAACCGCCATATTTCGAACCCAACATAGGCCTCTTCTGGAACTCAACTTGTATTGGTCGAACTTTGGTGGAATGGGGTCGAACTTTAGTGGGAAAACAAGTTTTACCAGAGATATGGAACTTCAGTTTGTGTTGTGTGTGGCATTGCTGTTGATTTCACGATAATTGCTCAATCGATGACGGTATTGGAAAGTTCTTTAAGTAGAACTGCAATCGCATGCGGAATTCGGCGTTAGCAATTCTCTGAGAGTTGCGGTCGCGGGTGGTAGATTAAATTTTTGGTGGGATGTCGACATTTTTATTTCAATAAGAGCGTAGTTTCGCACTCATAGTGTTCAACTTCATTGTGAAAGTTCAAGGGATGTGAAGATCTCTAAACTTTCGAGTTCAGAAGTCGACATTCGAGAGACAAAATTTAGGTTTTGAAATTAGAATTAATCATGTGATCAGAAAATTTGAAGTTAATTCCAAGAAGAACGTTGTTTTTTTCTACATTTTTTCTCAAAATTATTTGCTCGGGTTGGTGTAATTACTATGAAACTATATACATGATAGTCGATCTCAGGGGGCCATGTTCGCATTCTTATAAATTTCAGGGGGAACAATTTCAGATAATATTTAATTATTATAAATTTATTAAAAACTCACTTATCACTTAAACCAACAACTTTTTTTATGAAACCAAACAGATCTAAGCAACCAAAATTTGACTTTGATCAGTTTAGTGATCTCGAACTGGTAAACTTTAATTAAACTATAGAAAACCTGGGTAAACCTTTTTGAGTAATTAATTACTCAAAACCTTTTTGAGTAATTAATTTTTTGCGTAATTCAAAATTTTTTTTACGCATTTTGCGCATTGAATTAAGCATTGAATTGTTGGGCGTAACTTGAATTCGATTCAGTATTGCTTTTTAATCCATGCATTACTTTTAAAATATTTCTACTCAAGTTTATTTTCAATTTATAATATTTTTGAAATTGGGAAAGTTATATCTTTAATCATTAGTTGAAATTTCACTTAAGAGTATATCTGTACAACTTTGAGTCAGATCATTTAACGAGACTTTATCAGCACAATACGATAACGTTCAATATAATTAATGACTAAATCTTAATTTCCGTTGCTTTTGATTGGAGGAAAGCAACCTCGGCATTATACATGCAACTGTTTATATGCAGAAGCTCTTCCGAGAAAGTGATAATTTCTGGGAACATTGGAAAGCTGTCGATGAACAAGACAGCGGCACTGCAACGTAGAGCCAATCTTCGCCAACTATCAGGCTTGCTTAGCCGCGATAAACTTCTTTCTTCAATGCTAGTGGCTATAGTTTTGCTATATACTTCATTATATACTTTCATTATATATACTTCAGATTTTGCTTCGCTCAGTGATACGGGCTGCGGTAGGATGGCTCAAAGTGTTTTATAAACCTTCAAATATATATGTCGAAATACTGAATTTTTATTATTATGCGCTACGTAATCCGAGTCTAGATATAACATAGCCAAATAACTTTTTTTTGTCTCATGTTGCCGGGTATAATACCCCTAAGACTTCACAGGAAGTAATGTATTTTTATCATTTGGAACTTTCGCGTGAACTAAATTGAGTTATTGGCTAATTCCTGCTTTAAGAAATAACTTCCTGAATTCATTATGTTACATTTAAAAGAATTTTTTTGCGATTATGTGTGAATATTTTCATTAGTATCCCAAATAAATTTATGCATGTGTGAAAAAATATTGAAAATTTAACTGTCATGTTGTTATTTAATATTTGCGTTGACGTGTTAATACTGCAGGTTTCCTATATGACGTTTCAATATTCCATATGTTCACTGACATTTTAATATTTGAAGTATACATTGAATTTTTTAACGTTTCTTAGGTCAGCGTGACTTTAGCAGCGATACCTGAGTCAGCGTGATTTATGTCAGCGTGACATGTCAGCGTGACTTCGGTCAGAACGTGATTTGGGTCAGCGTGACTTGGGCCAGCGTGACCTGAGCTAGCGTGACCTGGATCAGCATGACTTGCCTCTACGTTTCAACATTCCATCAACTTTCAGAGCACCGCGGCATGACGCTGATAATCCTGTAATTCGTCTGACGTCACGCGGCGTGCAGCCATAACTATGACAATCTTACAGCACCAGCAACTATAAGATATATACGAAAAAAGTAACTGATATTGATAGCAGCAAAAGTAAACTAAAAGCGATAAGCCAACTACCTGATCAAAGGCTCTTGTAGGTGCAGAATTACAGCATTATAGTTTTGCGGTTCGAGTAAAATATATTAGGCAAATGAATGGAACAGTATATAGTACACAGGATTAATTGCAGAGATAATATAAATAATAGAGTAAATATAATAATATAAATAATAGAGGAAATAATAGAGGCGCCTCCAGCAACGTCGCATGTGTATGTAATTTTTAGAGGGACCTGTAACTCCACTGGATGCGTTAATTAACAGTTAACATTTAACACCATCTCCAGTCTTACCCAAGCATCAAGCGTGACAAGATTGTTCGCAATACTCATAGCTCTGTCTCCAAAGTTTAATTCAATATTATTTTTGAGGATAAAAATTTGAATGATGCAAAGAATTTTCGTCGAAATATGGGCAAACGATAGAACTGTGATTATAAATGCACTTTTGTTAAATGGATTTATTTTTAAATTCGTGACTTGAGATCTCGAAAATTCTGATTGGGATGAAATAAATAATTGAACAATGATAATTACTATTTCAAAAAAATTCTTTGATGTAGCGATATTCTAAGATAACGATGGAAATTATTTATTAGACTGTAACGATCACGTCATAACCAGTTGGATATTATACCATGAACATCAAGCAGCGATCCATCGTGTTACAAATTTTTCGAAAAATTATAGAGTTTGAATGTCGTTGAAATAAAATATTACCTTTCAAATAACCACCCGAGGGTCACAACCACCTTTCCTGTTCACGATTCACGTTTTGTGCCATCAAAGTCTCAACATAAAATTTTTGTTTGATATCGCCGAATTTGCGCCAATGTCACGTAGAGACAAAGGCAACAAGAGTCTCGCCGTATTACAGATGGTCGCGCATCTCAGGACTACCGAACTGCTGGGAATTCTGTTATATTGCAAGATATCGTTAATCAAAGGAAGTCTCCCCTGGCAGTCGTGTAATCCAGCGCTCCATCTCTCGCGTGAGGAGCCCTAGCACTGCATGGGGTTAGATGTTGTGTTCGAGGGAGTCGAGCAGCTTTCTAAAGCTTGTATTAACGCAAAAGTTGCCGCGGAACACGTTTGTATTCAGCTCGTTCCATTCGACGAACGAGCGTTTGATCCTTTGAATTGGAGAAGGCGGCTTCTCCGTAACCCTTTTCGCAAGGTTTACCTTCACAAACACTGGAGTCTGGCCCAAGTGCCTTCAGATCACATCATCATGGCGTTCTAGGGGATGGGGTTTGTCGGTGTTTGATCGCTATTTACGGAGGCGGACCATAAAACGTTCTGTGATCTTTAAAACAAATGCATGCAGAGCTTTCATTCGTTTTCTTTCTCGTCAATTAAGTGGGCAAAAACTCTGTTGGGGTTCCAGAGGTTGAAGATTTGCGCAGGTTTTCTGCCTTGAAGGTCAAAACTCTGTCAAGTTTACATTTGTTAATGCCACTCTTTCTGGGGGTAATTTACGGTAATCAAAAGCCGCATCAAAAACTTATCATGCCAAGAGGATAAAAAATTTGCATTTAAAGTTGCATAGGGGCTTCTTTTTTACTTTCTTTCGGTTAACTTATGAAATAAAATCGAAGAAATTGACCGTAAGAATTTTGTTCGCACTTTTCGAAAAAAGGTCGAAATATCAGTAGGTATACAATGAAATTTATTAGAATAGGTAATTTTGTTACTTTATCGAGCGTTGTAATGATAAATTAGAAATGCAAAAAAACTGAAATTTTTCATTGATTTAGAAATCAATCAAGGAATCGATGAAGAATTTCGCTCCAAAATGAAAGCTTCATATATGAGAGGTTAGGCTAACATATAGCAAATTCTGAGCGGAGAGGTGGAAACCACATCTGAAAATGGCTGAGGTAAAAGATTTTATAAAGACAGCGAGTAAGAAATAAGTAATTAATTGGCAGAAGCTGTTACAGGACTGACTTATAGAAACGTTGAAATTGCTCCAGAATTAATTTGGAATATGAAACAAATCACTCGAAAAAGGCACAATTCGCAGTCAATACCACTAAATAAATTACTTTCAAGAAATTAAAGATATTGGAATATACATGCACTGAAATGTATCAAGACTATTCCAAATGTATCAAGAATCAAGGCACAGAAAACTTTATTCAACTACGGATTTAAGTGATCGAAAAAGTACTACCGACTCAGACTCCTCCAGTTCATGGAATCTTCCACTTCAGCTTTACTTCACGTCTGTTGGCAAAATGCATATGGAATTAAACTGAGGATTTAAATAAAATTAAGGTTGTACAATGACATGAAATTAACATGTAAATTTAAATATATTTTCATATATTCCAGGTATAAGCGAGATTGATTAAAGACAAATTGTAGCTTCTTATTTATTAGGAAAGTGCTCAGATGATCGGAAACTAGTTCTACACTGAATGAGAACAAGTGCACTCCTGGAATGGTACCGTAATCTCACTTAGAGGCTTAGAGTGCGAAAATCGCTGCTCTCTACAGATCCACAGATCCCCTAACACCAACCGCCAAGCTAAGTAAGTCAGCCTGCGCCGCGTGCTGTTCGCAAAGGCTGCAAGCCACCGTTCCCCGTACGTGGGCCGAAGACTCGGAGAAATAGAACAAGGCGCGAAAAAGCGAGTATTAGCGTCTGCATAAGTGAGTGTTGGCTCAAGTAAAAACTGTTGAGCTGAAGTCATACGAGCTGAAGGCAAGTGCATACCGAGTGGTCAGGTCTGCATAGTGCGGCGTCTAAAGATTTACTGGCCGGCAGTTTGGCCAAGCCTAGTACAGAGAGTGGCTAAAGCATTCTGGAACATGTTGTAGTTATGGTACTGGAGTGCATTGAATTTAGAAGTCTAATTTTTAGATCTCGATTTAATTTGTAACAAGTTCCTATATTGCACAGGAATTTTGTACAATATATACGACTTCTAGGCAAGTGCAAGGATTTCCTAAACTCTACGGAATACACACTTATGTTTCAAGTACTTACTAATTTACTATTTGCTTCCAAGGAAAACAGCTTCAAGGTTCACATAGATCAGACGAATCTCGCAATGATACAGTCAATTTAACGAAACCAAACTCTTATCTCAAAAGTTGGTGCTCTAATATCAAACTCAAAGTTAATCTGAACGAGGGAGTTAATCTTTGTTTAACGAGGAAGTTCGAAGAAAATTTTGTTGAGATTAACGAGTGTTTACGCTCTGGTAAACATTGTTGAAGATACCTCACTGTCTGACCATCGCTTAGTGATGGTGGAAACGACAATTGGAATTGAAACCCTGCCCAGGTCTATACCCCAAGAGGGACTGGCAGGACTTAACTTTCACAATCGAAGAATGGATCTGTCTCTTATACACATCTAGATGTGTATAAGAGACAGGGGCAGCACTAAATAAAACCAGATAGGAGCGTCATGTGAAGAGATTCTGAAATTTTCTATCGAATTCTCTTGACAAGAGAAAAATTTCCAAATTTCAATCAATGTCTCTGATCCAGAGATAGAAAAGGGCTTTTGAGATTTAACANGAGGGGAGTTCACCCTTGCAACATTCAAGAGACGACTGGACAAGTGGTTGAGAAAGATCCCGGACTGTCCAGTAATGGGAAACTACCCTCAGCAAGTGACAAGCAACAGCATCTTGCATCAGCTGGCCCAAATGAGGGCAAATAGACGGAACACGTCCAACGTTACATCCGACGACGACTCGGAGACGGAGGACGACGAAGGCGGCGCTTCAGCGTGACCTTGGACTACGACGTCCTAAACTCATCATAAGGTAAGGTCATAAGGTCATTGTAGGTGACTCTCGGCCTTCCTAGGATGCGGAATTAGTTGAAATGATTAGTTGAAATGATACGCCTATATTCCAACAGTTTTTTGGTTCCTGCTGGTTGAAATTTTATATCACTTGGCATGTAATATAAAGGGGACTGCATGAGAAAGATAGAGAGAGAGATCGAAAGAACGAGAAACTAAAATAAATGATTACCCTTGCATTGCCTCTTGCAGGCATTATGGCTATGAAGTGAAAGACAAATCCCGCAATCCGACAATATTTAATTAACCGTTTTGCGTGTTAGTAGATGAATCATGTCCTTAAGGCTCGAAACCAAATAAATAATAACCAGAACTGCTTTATCTATTTATATACGCAGATATCATACAATGTGGGAGACCATGTCTCTGGTGCAAGGCAGCAAGTAGCAACCATTCGTTGTTGGCATTTTTACGGGGTCCTGAACTTTGCTCAGAGAGTTGCGAGGTGGAGAGGAATGATCTCGTGAGGGTGAGAGGGATGATCCTGTGAGGGTAAGAGGGAGAATCTTGCCAGGGTGAGAGGAATGACCTCTCAAAGTTGTGCGCTAAGCAAGACTGATAGCACACACCGCGCCTGAGAGGGTAACCTAGGGTACAACTTCTGCTGGAGGTAACACCGATGAAAATCAAAGCTGGATTAACGGTAGCCGATGGACAGCGGGTGTCATTTTGCCACTGAAGAAAAGTTTTACTCTTTAAAGTAATCTTGTATTGGTTTAGTTTACTTGTAAACTTGCTATCCTATCAATAGGAAATAATGCGTGAAATTTACTCTAAGTCTTTCTTTTTGAATCGGGTTTTGAATTGGAATTATTCCCTACCTAACTCGTATTTATACTACTCGCCATATAATAAAACTTTATTATGAGATTAAATCACACTTATCTATGAATATACTATAGCTGTCATTTGAAAAACGGGCTTATATATTTACAATTTAAATATTGATTTCAACGTAAAATTTTTCAATTTCCTTAAGGCTGGTAGTCAGAGTGCTGTGTAGTCTGAGAGCGCGGTATTCACGACAATCGTGTGAAATCCTCGATCAGTCCTAAGCTCGGTCAGTCGCTACCCTCAAGCTTGTATTCTTTGTAATATGATATCCTATATAGCCAGCCCCTTTTTAGCGCATTTTCTCATTTATGGAAAAATCCACTATTGTGCTCGCCATGTCCGTCTGGATCCGTCCGTCCGTGACGTCAAGTTTTCATCGACGAGAAAATGCGCTCGCTGTCACTCATTGCAGTGAGTACTGAGTTAAATTTTTTGAGATAGTTGGCTGCTTTCAGGTGGCCGAGAAATTGCCAGTGTCGTCTATAAGCGATTGGACTTGGCCGACCACTGGCTGTCTTATTTCTCGTCCCTCATTGAGTTCACCTTTACCGTACCGCCGCCCGTCGTGAACTGATTGCTCAGTAATTTACGAAATATCTTTCCCCTCATACCTTCCACAAAGCCTCCATCGAAACAGTTAATATAAGGGATTTTCACTGCACGTATGAGCATGCTTGTTCATTACTAGTTTACGGTAGGTAATATCTACAACAAGGAGGCTTATCAAGAAATGCCGAGTATACCATGCAGTGAAGAATAAAGATTAAAACCCGTTGACATTTCGAAAAAAGCGAAAAAGTCGCAGAATTAATGATACTAATATTCAGAGTTTCTTGAAATTTCCTTTATAATTACTCTTTTAATACAAAGTTTACATATTTTTTGCTAGTGTACACCGTTTGTAAATAAATAGTTGGGTAAGCATGGAAAATTTCAGATTGTCATCTCATTTACGAGTGGAGTAAATGTCCAGCCTGATTTGTGAAGAAACTCATAGGATAGATGAGCCTGTTCGAAGCCTCGCGGTTCTCAATATCCCCTAAGCCTAAAACATAAAATATTTTCTTGAAGTTAGTGGGGGAATTATTGGTATGCCTGTTGGTTCTTGATTTGAGTGAAAGGAGTGAATTTGCAAACGTCCAACAAAACTGAAGGGTGTACATTAGACTGCAGTAGCAAAATGTTGATAAAAATGCTTAGTTCTGTGATTAAGTCCAAGCGGAATAAGAATACTTATTTTTATAGTGCGTTTAATTGTTCTTCCAAACGCCTTAAATCGACTGAAATACTCATAAACAGACAGAAAACGTGTCTTTAAAGAAGTAAATGTCTGTGGACTCCTATCGTGTCTTTATGGCAGCGTCTTCCTTAAGAATGATGCCCTCTGCGTTTTTGCGCTCGTATGAAGGTTTTTACAGCGCAAACTTTATCTCAATTCGTCATAATTTGCTCTTCGATTCCGCCAACTCGGCTCAAAGTTTGTGTGGCAGGAACAAAAGACCCTAACTCATTTTGAAGATTTTTCCACCCTTCACATGGTGAAAAATAGCGACTTTTTCTTTGCAGCTCTTGGCGACACTGAAAGAAATTTAAGGCGAATCTGCGGTGGCCAAACATTGGCCAAGTGGCTGCCGATGATACTCTCATGATTTCCAATGAGGGCTGAGGGTTTTCTTCGAAAATTTATCTCAATGCCGTCTCCCATGGTGGCTGTTACAGTCCTTGCCCTAATAGGTATTTGTTTTAAATTCGAGAGCACCTAAAGAGCAATCAATACTCTATCCTTCCTTACAGAGGAAGATTGAACATTTACAGGATAAATTACTTACGGAACACATAGATACAAAAAATATGAGCAACACAAAAATAAAAAATAAATAAACAAAGCCGACTTTGATTGAATGATAAGTTTTCTATAATCCAACGAATTACCGTAAGCATTATGCTTCATGCGGCTTCCACCTTCCGAAATGAAATTTTTCGTGATTTTGGCTTCTATAAAAGAATAAGAGTTACGGTAAAAGCAAAATAAAACGATTTAATTTTACACTTTGCGCAATAAAATATTCTGCTTATTGAGCTTTAGTGAACAAATACAATTAATTCAAGTCGCAATTATAATGATGAGAGCGTTTTCGTAATTTCTTATCTTAACACGAATTACTTTACGTTCAAAGTTAAGTCGGCTATTTCATATTTTATACATCGTCTTTTTTGACTTGTTGCACTTAAATTTAAAATTTATATTTTCCTTCTTCAATTGTAAGTATATGAAGTATCCACAAATCCTGTATAGAATATCAAACAAATTTAAAGTTTCCTAGTTTCAGGAATGAACGCGATTTTTCATTTACAGTATTCCAGGCCGCTAAGATTTACACTGCGAAACACTCCCTTGTTTTATTCTATTATTTCCACAAGAGATCGAGGGGTTGGACTTTAATTATCATTCGGTAGAGACTAATGCTCCTCCGAAGCAATAAAAGCTATATTGCTCACTACAACAGATCTTTTAGAATACCTTGGAGAGTAGATCTTATTTACTTATTTACATATTGTTGCAATTTCAAATTAGATTGACCAGCGTAACTAGCATATTTGCAAGACAATTTCTCGTAATTCACAACTATAAATATCAAGCAAATATCTTAAGGAAGCAAATAATAAATTGTGAGCCATCGTAATACTAGATAGTAATATGTAGCATATTATATAGTGAATGAATACGTAATATAATGTAATATAATATAATAATATAATACTGTATAATATATATCATATTATATAATACTATATAATATGATATAGTATAACCTATTATGTCATCGTTATGTTCTTTATTAAGAGTGTTGAATTGCAGTCAAGCATTTGAATGGATGTTTTTAAATTTATGTTCTTATTGTTTCACCAAAAAGCAAGTCCCAGTAATTTCAAAGAACATTTACCCTAAATTCAAACTGATGATTTTTACATAACAGAAGTGAAAAATACAGAAGAATAGTGAAGCGCTACGAAAAGCCTCATAGGAAAAGAACGAGGAGATTCGTTTGAAGTAACGTTTAATTAGTTAATTCAATAAAGCTCAAGCAACGTGGGCGACAAGCAATGCCAAGCAATCCTAAATACAAAGCGTTATATTAATGTTTTAAAATTATTATTGGAACGAAACGATGATCAACATGTAGATCCGTACACGACCCTACAAAACAACGTTACCTTCGGTGTTTATTTTTTTTTGCCGCACCTTTACCATGAAGTTACATTCGATTTTTTTTGAGTTCATGTAAAGAATTTTGTAGCTCAGATTTTAATAATTGTTTGTAATTTTAGCTATTATGCAGAATATTCTCAATATTGCATCTATGTTAATTCTTAACATTGTTTTAAATCCGACAGTCTGTGATGAATCCAATTTAATACTTTACGTCACTTCATTAAGGCTTTATGAAAACTAACACGCGCGTTATTAAGAACGTTAATTTTGTTTAAGTAGTGAGTATAATTATATTTAAATATTTTGAACAAAAACATATTATGCTACATTTATTATCAGGAGAAAAAGATTTCTTACCTAGCTTTTCATGTGTGCAAATATTATAAGTATTAAATTTATGGTTCCATTCTCATTATCACGAGTTTCAAGTCTACTGATGCACTTGATCATCAAAGAAGGTTTGTGTAAATCATTTGGATAAATGATTTATATGCTATCGAGCCTTGTTAGGTAATTTATGACCATGCAGAACCACACATCAATCTCATCTTTAGGTTTGTACGTTGTTTGACAATTAGGAATTTAGGTCCAAGCTAGAAATCCATGAGATTAATTAAACAATAACCGTTCTTAGGTGCCAAGGTCTGTTGACGTGCAGCACACCCCGTGACGATGAGCAATGACGAGTTCATTGTAGCATGGAGCGGCCATTTGCGACGTGGCCATCATGTCGAGCTGTGCAGTCTGAATGCTGCTACATGATTACTACGTGACAAATGATCTCAGGGGCGCACTAGGCTGAGGTACAACACAGTTAGTTAAGTACTAGTATGACAAATGATCTCAGCGGTGCACTAGGCTGAGGTACAACGCAGTTAGTTAAGTACTAGCGTGACTGATCTCAGCGGTGCACTAGGCTGAGGTACAACGCAGTTAGTTAAGTACTAGTGTGACTGATCTCAGCGGTGCACTAGGCTGAGGTACAACGCAGTTAGTTAAGTACTAGCGTAATGAATGATTTCAGCGATATACTAGGCAGGGTTACAAGGCATTCACGCAGTTGACCTGCAATTAATGACGGGTGCAGTGTCAGTTCAGGGCGGTCCTTTAGAGCGTCAAGGTTAGTCAAAGGAATTTAATAGCGGCATTGATACTCCGTTTCGGGTGTGCTGTACTTGGGGAACTACATTTTTTTTGTCCTCCAGCAATGTGCATTAATATATATTCATGATACAATAGCAGAAAAATTCTTTCTGAAGGATGATTTGAACCTGAGGTTGAAAATTTTGTCATATCTTCGATGTTGAATTGAGTACTTATGATTGATTGATTGACGATTTCGTTCTGAGGTTATTGCATTTCGTATTCATGGATTGTTTCTATTATTATTGTGTTTAGTCAAGCTTTATTCTTCCATTCATTCCATTCGTACAGGCCTATATATAACCAAGGGTCCGTTAAAGGATATGTTTTGGTTCATTGAAGTGCTTGTGCTTGCTGCTTCTTACTTCCTTCAATACATCAAAAATCACCACAAAATTATATTAATAAGCATATTTTTACTATCTATGCCCCACGAAAATTTTTCCGCATGTCTTCAGATAGGTCCAATCCATACGAGTTCAGGTAACTAAACTTCCAACCCCTAATTATAATAAGGCAGTACTTACATTCGTTGCCGGAAAACGTCTACTCGACCGGGAATTATCCGAGGATTATTATCATTACGGCCTATATCGCGCCCAAGATTTGAAGAGAATTAAGCACAAATCTGACCTTCGAAGGCACCTAGTCTCAAGAAGACTAAAGACTTGATCAAGTTTTAAGGCTGTTTGTGGCAGCAGACCAGCCGCCAATGACGTTTTTAGGGCCCAGTAAACGCTGAATTGCTTACCAGGGACTAACAGCCCGGAACTTTTATTGCGCACTCCAAGCAAGAATCGATGTCGCTCGTGTAGCTCAATAGATCCACTTCATTCGGCCGTGATGCATGGCGATTGCGAACGATCGCGATGGCTGTGCTGTGCAATCTGGTTGACGTGAAATTGCCTACATGACTCAGAAATAAAGACTTTTAGTGTGCCGTAGCTTCGAAACTTTGTTATTGCAAGTGCTGTAGCAACGCAGTACCGTTATTATGTGCGCCATTGCAACGAATTACCGTTATTGTTTGTGCTGTAGCAACGGAAGATCGTTATTGAGTGCGCTGTAGCAACAAAAGATCGTTATTGTGTGCGCTGTTGCAACGAAAGATCGTTATTGTGTGCGCAGTAGCAACAAAAGATCGTTATTGTGTGCGCTGTAGCAACATAAGATCGTTATTGTGTGCGCTGTTGCAACGAAAGATCGTTATTGTGTGTGCTATAGCAACGAAAGTTCGTTATTGTGTGTGCTGTAGCAACGAAAGATCGTTATTGTGTGTGCTGTAGCAACGAAAGATCGTTATTGTGTGTGCTGTAGCAACGAAAGATCGTTATTGTGTGTGCTGTAGCATCAAAAGATCGTTATTGTGTGTGCTATAGCAACGACAGATCGTTATTGTATGCTGTAGCATCAAAAAATCGTTATTGTTTGTGCTGTAGCATCAAAAGATTATTATTTTAAGAAAGCAAAATTTATTCTTCCCACAATAATTGCATATAACAATCGTTATTGTTGCACAGCATGCATTTGATGCTAGCTAGCAAGTCAGTCCCGCCATGTATTACTTGTTCAGGAGGCATCCAACACTTTCATGATAGCAATTTATGAATCCAATAACATTAGAGAAGAGACGCTCGAGTTACATGAAGAGGATGCTCGTAGGAAATGAAATAGTATTTCATTTTAGTCTTTAGTAAATGCGATGTGGATGAGAGGCAAATAACCTGACGGTCGATAATAATTATTTTAAAACTTGATGAACAAGAAAAATAATCCAGCATGGTAAGTTCTTGTAAACACCATGTACATCCAGCACAAAATGTGAGAGGCAAAGTTTGTCCTATTTTATTCGTTTATTACTTTACTTAATTAGATTTGATTGCAATTACAGAATATACATTGAGTGAGTTACTTCATCGAATGGTTGGGTTTAGAGGTAGAAATGATCCCTATATTTTCATACGTTGATACCAGAAAATTATGAGATAGTAATACAATACAATTTATACTTCTAGCAATTTCTTTATTCGTATAGCATGCGTATATAAAGTGAAAGAATGTAATAAAAAGCGCGTTTATTCCATTCGGTATATGATTACGATTCCGGAAGCGATTTGCTTTAAAATCCTTTATTGCAATTTACTAATTATGAAATAACCCTGCAGCTTTTTAAATTCACGATACCACATGGTTGAAATAATGTATAATTAGGTAGTCCTTTATCAGGTAAAATCACCCTCGAGGATAACGATTAAAACTTCACTGTGTATGTAGAACTTGCCTAATATTTGATGGCTGAATTTATTCCGTGATGCAGGATCTCTGAACTAACATTATTTCTGCTAAAACTGAAGAATTACAGAGGAACTTTAACTCGCCAAAGGATTTACTGCGACGCTCGGCGTCACTGAACAAAAAGTCGGCACTTGAAGCTGTTTGAGGGTGGCACTTACAGATGCAACCCATCAGCGGATTGCCAGTTGGGGCTGTCACCCTTCGTGTGACCCCTAACTTCTGAGAGGGTGAGTGGGTGGTCCACACCTCTGAGAGGGGGAGTGGTGGTCCGCAGCTCTGAGAGGGGAGAGTGGTGGTCCACACTTCTGAGAGGGGGAGTGGTGGTCCAGACCTCTGAGAGGGGGAGTGGTGGTCCACACTTCTGAGAGGGGGAGTGGTGGTCCATACCTCTGAGAGGGGGAGTGGTGGTTCACACCTCAGAGAGGGGGAGTTGTGGCCCACACCTCAGAGAGGGGAGAGTGGTGGTCCACACCTCAGAGAGGGGGAGTGGTGGTCCACACCTCAGAGAGGGGGAGTGGTGGTCCACACCTCTGAGAGGGGGAGTGGTGGTCCACACTTCTGTGAGGGGGAGTGGTGGTCCACATTTCTGAGAGGGGGTTGGGGACACACCTCTGAGAGGGGGAGTTGCGTGTAGGGTTCAAGACTTGCACCCTACATGACTAGCTCCCTCATGTAGGGTGCAAGTCTTGACTAGCTGCAAGGCATGCAGTCGGGTGCAAGTCCCAAGACTAGCTCCCTCATGAAAATTAAAATGATGAAATATGCTTTGGAGAAACTTTTTTCTTATTCATATAAAGGCTTAAAAATTAATTAAAGAAATTAGGTTGAAAGTGAAGCATCAGAACTACCCAGTTCACAATCAGGCGTTGGTTGTTAGCGAGACATCTACTGGGCAATTTTTAGCAGTACCTCATCAAAGGCAGCATTACGAAGATCAGAATTACGTCATAAGTCTTCAGCTTCTATACCTAATGTAAAGACTGGACATGATAATAAGATAAAATTAATTCCCAAAAATCCTATTTTTTCAGAAGGCATCACCGAACGCGACTTTTGAGCGCAGTAAGAAGAAAAACATGATTCACGACGGAACTTCCAAATCAAAAAGCAGCCGTAAAAGTTAATAGATTTAATCTTCTATTTCAGTTTGGAAGCTGCAAAAGCAATCCCATGGAATCATTTATTGAGCAAAGCCCTGCGCTCACGACGCATTTAATAAAGAAATAACGATGGTTGCTGCGAGCCTGGGACGAGTTTATGTATAAAGATTCATATGGTATCCATGGAGCCTTTAGAATTTTAACCTGAATTCAAAACATTGAGGGATCAGACAATGAATCCTCAGCACTGTTTTCTAAAAGAATTTTGTGGACGTTTAGCACGGAGAAGATTGAATCATACGGATATCACATGGAAACAACGAATAACTGAAATTCGGATAATATTTAAACTAATTATATACTTTTATACCTAAGTTATATACTCCAGCATGAAGGGAAGTCCTGCCTTGATTCTTAATATTATTCTTTCTTCTAAACGGAAGAAAAAAGGATCGTGAGAAAAATTACTGCTGCACGCCTTGTTGATAACAAATTATTTTTGTTAATATGAACATTTATTTAGACTAAGAAAATGTACAAAAACTGTAAGCGAGCGGTGCAGCATCATAAAATTGTACTAAATTATTGGGAACTAGTTGAATTTTTTCTATCTATTAAAAGGAAAACTATCATGATAGATCTTCGTGATCTATTGGGGATACATTAAAGTATGCTTTTTAAAAACGTCTACCGTGAATGTATCTTGCAGTAAATATACGAGTGAATGTTTGGTCGATCGACCAGCAGAAGATCGTTATGAGCGTGGCATCGCATAAGTAATTTTTCGCTGGATCACAGCGTACATTATGAGTCATTAATCATCAGTGAACCCCATGGAGCTATACAACAAATAATGAATGGCATTTGAGCTCCAGATTTATAAAGGAGGAAAGTTATTGCAATAATGAAAGTAAACAGATCGATGTGTAGCAATATAGCTGGAAAATCTTTTGCAAATAACATACGCAATCTGTACGTTCCAGCTCTGAAAGGTTTCTATAAAGTGGAGCGCCCTATCTATTATACGTATGTTTGCAATAAGTATTTTCAAAATTATTTTGATAGCTGACCGCACTTGCACATTTTTAATAGGATTTGATTTCAATGGTCTAACTTTTTACCCGCGTTTTTAACGATAACGCTGTAGATGAAATATGCACTATTATAAGGACTGAAAAGAGTGAGTTAAACGCTGTACAATTCTTTGGTGTAAAATGCGTAAATATATTTTCATCAATATTATTATACTGTTTTTCAACTTTTGCTTGCAATTAAGTTATTTCTTAAATTTAAAGAGATTAGTTAGAAATGTAGCGGTAATATCGAAATTGAGTTCCGACTTCGCGTGAATGCATGATTTAATTTATTCACTAATTTATTTCTTGCTCAACGTAAACTCACTATATCGCTGGCGTGTTATCATTAGCGAGAAAGGATAATCAAAGATAAACAAGATAAAGTGTATCTTAGTGCTCAAATGAATAAAGTGAATAATAGATGTGTTGGACCATGTGAAGCAGCCGTCCGTATGAAATCCTGACTACAACTCAAATTGCCGTGAGGAGTAATTTGAAGTAATTGTACGGTGCCCCATGGTTATGATTGTGAAGGTAATCTGACTGGCGCTGGCTAACTGCAAGCGAAAGCTGGTAATGAGTGAAGTAATTATGAGACTCGACCTACGTTTATCAATATTATCTACAATAGAAGTACGTATAAACATGCACAGTCATTTATAATTATGTTTCACTGAAAGTCCGTTCCACATTTCCAATTCCACTGAACATTTCCCAACGCTTTTTCAATGTAGCAATAATTTGACTAGTAATGGTGAGCGCATCGTTATTAATGAAATAAAAAAAAAAATAAAAATAAAATAGATACAAATATAAAATATATAAAATAAATATATAAATCGCTATGAATTTTCTTCGACATTTGCTGAAAGAGTGGCAATTAATAGTTGGGCAAATATCTGATCGATTAATGGGAAACAAATATATCGTGGTGCGTGAGACGGTAGAAGAAAACCTAAAGAAACAAAATATCTCTCTGTGATAGTTACAATCAAAATAAATTTCCGAATAAATTCTATATGGCACTAATTTTTCCTATCATAATACTCAGATACGATTTTATTACAGCTTCGTATTTATTTAATTAGGATTCTTCAAAAATATGGCTCGTTTTTTTAATTATTCGCCATCAACTACTGTCACAAGACTTTAACAAAATCTCTGATATAACAAACAAGTTATTTATTATTAAAATGAAAAACGATTAGGATATTCTCGTCCGAGTAGAAAACGAGAGAAAATTTTTATCCGTTTCGCAAATTGCCCATAGCCCCGAAGACTTCATAATTAGATAGGAGTTTCTGTATCTAAATGTATTCATAAATTTACACGAAGATAACAGGTAATCGCACCTTTAAATAAATTTAGTTAAGATACTTAAATATGTCCGTTTCACTTCAGGATTATTAACGAAACATATATGCGGGAGTATTAACTTGATGAACTTAAGTCCTGCATGGTTGCGTCCCACTACATTGTTGATGAAGTTAGAGGACACCGTTCGCAGCAGAGGTTCTCGTTAACCTGCCGCCGTCCTCTAAAGCGTCGCACTGTAGCGAAGAAGGCCAATAATATTCTCTTCAGTAGCGCAATAAGCCCAAAATGGGGACTTTTTATGACTCCAAAGCCTTGGGGCTCATGAGAGCATAAGCAGCCTCGCTCACTCGGGCGCCGTCAGGCAAGAAATTATCGCCTAAGTAATTACTTGCAGGAGAAAATTTGAATATCGTCTGACACAGCTGAAGTCGGTCGGCCGAGGCCGCCGACCCAAAACTCGGCGTGAAAAGTTAAAGGCCTGCGCCAGGCAACTGAAAAGCTCCCCGCTCTATCTCGGTAATAATTAAATCTGCTACTTGCCTCCCGCGCATAACATTACGGTGCAGATCTGGAAAATCCTCAAGAATAAAAGGGTCTTGCTTTAAGAAGCTTTCGCTCGAGAATTTTCATCGCGAACGTTTAGTTATAAAAGGGTCTTTAAAGTGCGACAGCCGTTCAGTATTCTTGTGAATATTGTCTTCTCATCGAAGTCCCGCAGATATTTTACTAATTCTTGGAGCTTACCATAATTTTAGGTCTATTCTTAAACAATCAGAATGTCTCAAAATCTATGATTTTCATTCGTGAGAATTAGATAGGAAAATAGAGATAGATAGAGAAATAAAGTAGCAGATATTACTGTTGTGCGCATATTCCTTCATTGCCAACTTGGCCATAGTTATAGTATGGTATTTGGTCGTATTTATCTTTGACGTGTGATCTTTCCTTCGCTCCACTCTTTCCCTTCACCGAAGTTTCGAGAACCAAGGAATTTTATAATTGAAACTGAAATAATTACAGTTTTATAATTGTATTATAATAATATTATTATACTTATTATTATAATTGTATTAGTGAAATAACTATTAAAATGGAATTACAACGTTTAAGGCTTCCCTCCTTCACAGCTCAGCATGACTATTGAGCCATGCACCTGTACTAGAGTGGATATCCCACTAATGTCATAAACAAATCAATAATCAAAGTTATTTCATTTTTTATCTTATAAATAATCAAATGTCATAAGTTTCTCGCTTACCTATGTGGCAACACAAAATCATACAAATATTATACAGTTACCTTTATTATTGGACCAAAACTTCAGTTTGGACATTCACCTAAACATGTAATTTTGGAGATTGTGTAAAGTTATTTCTATTCTTTAAGCTATTTTATTTAATTTTGTAAAATCTACAATGAAGGTCAGAAGCTAATCCCCAGCATACGAGTTAGTGCTGATTGGTTTCCAAAAACTATACAATATTCAGCGTCATTAAAATACGGACAATGCATAAAAAATAATTTTTATGTTGGAATTTCTTTATCCCTTTGTGGAACTGGTTATAGATCAGGGTATTCATTTAAAGAACATTATTCGTGCCTGGTTGATTAATGCAAAGTAACTTGCATAAAAAACTTTGGGTGTCTATACGTTACGTGCGTTGAAAGACTATTCGAGATAGGAACTTTCTTTATCAGTTGTAATTGGTTTCTGTAACGAAATAAAAAATGAGAAAGTTTAAATTTTGACAATGAGTCGATAAAAACACTATATTAAATTTCATACTATTCGCGTGGCGTAGAACAGACATTGATAAAATTAAAACGATGTTCTTATCGAAATAAGGCAAAATACGTCCTTAAGGCAAAATCGACATTTTCTATCAAATTGGATAATAAATATACCAAAATAAATGAGTTTTTTCATTAAGGCAAGATATGAATTCATGGTCAAGTTGCGATAGGTAATTTAGACACAAGTTTTAAAATAAATGCAATAATGCTGCAGTGTAATAAGTGCCCTCAATCTTTCGCACGAATAATCCTCCCGCAAACAAAGCCAACAAAAATGACATGGAAAAATTTGTTCTCGTCCACGTGTAATTGCTGAGACATATCTAGGCCTCTCTAGTCCGCTCGCAATCCAATACCTCCCGAGCCAGATTATGATAAGGTGATAACTTGATCCCAGAAAAATATTTCTAATGAGCAAGGCAGCATAAAAATATCCTTTAATTCTAACCTGAGTGCCAGAGAGCATAAATAGTGGCATGTAAAGAGGCCGAGCTCATTTGGCACGACAAATAAAAGCTTGCCAGCCAGGCCGTTATTGTTGGGCCACACTTTGCAGCGGAGCTTTCAAACTGATGAAAATGGCTGGAGTGTTGCGTGTGGCATCTGTGTGCATGGACTGGCTCATAACTGGCTATAAGACCGTCTACAATTTTACTCCGCCCTACATTTTCTGAGTCGAAAAAAAAGAATGGGGTAGATTTATAGTGTTATACAAGGACGCGTGGTAGTTCTACCGAGTTAAACAAAGATATGTGGTAAGTTGGCCAAGTGTAGAACAAAGACGAAGCGCAAAGAAACACAGTAATTGGAGCTAGAATTACCTATACTTAGTTAAACAGTTATTTCTTGTGTATTTACTGCCAATTTTAACAAAGATACGCTGCATATTTTCCACGTTAATCAGGAATGAGAGGTAAATTTTCTGAGGAGCATTCATATGGTTGGTAGATTCACCGAGCCAAATATGGAAGCGCTGTAAATTGGCTGTGTTTAACACATGGAAGTAGAACTGACGAGTTTAATAAAGAATGTAGCTATATTTTCTTGCGGTAGAGAGTAGGCAGCTGAATCTACGTAGATTACCTAGATTTAGGAGGTAAACTCTCAAGCGATACAAAATGCAGGTCTTCTGTATTCTTTAACAAGTCTGCAGAATATATTGTATATATTCTGTATATACAATATCAACTCCTTCAGGCGGTTGATATTGTATTGGTGCAGGAGTTGTATAAATTATCACCTTGAAATAAGCTCAATCACATTTGAGTAGTCTATTTCAAATCTACTAAATGTTTAAGTTTAATGTTTAAATATTTGAGTAATGAACGACAATGATTTCCAATTTTCTAGGGCATATTTCGTAATCAGTCACAGAGACGAATAACGCCTCATAATTAAAGAAATATATTTAAGCGCATCAGAATACAAAAATTTCAATAATACTTTATTTCGTACCATTGAACGATCTTTCGCGAAAAGCTGTAATGATCACCGAAATTCATTATTCATAATATAAATCTTTATTCATATTTTCTTCTAATAGTTAGCAGTCAGCTAACCATCCGAACTTCTTATAGATTGACTTTTTCTTTCTTCGTTAGTTCAGTTACCCGTCATTTCACTTCAACCTTGCCCGCCAACGTTTGGGGTAAGACCTTAAATAGCTCATGTTATATTCATTTCATTTGTAATATTTTCTTGTGTAATATGCTGCATTCAATAATGTAAAATATGTTATGCAATTAGCGTTATAAAAGTTCATTTATTCGGCAGGTTAAAAATTTACCATGTTTACAAATACACTGTTTGCAACATCCGCTGCTTAATTACTGATAGATTTCCTTGCTTGCATTTCCTTTAGCTTATAGCGGTAACTGTTAACCCGCTATAAATCCTTATGAGGGACCTATATACATGTGGGGTCAATGAACCAAATGGTTAAATTAATAATAATGTAATCAATTGACATCTGGTTTTAAAATCTCCCAAAAGCTAAGGTAAGATTCAAAGAAGAAATGAAATAAAATTAACATGCATATACGAAAGAAGATTGACACAAAATCAAAGGGAGTAGAATAGTGCAGATATACATGTATATTGTCTAAATATTGATGATTTTAGTGAAACATTTATTGATGGTGGATTCTCGTTTTACCACGGGAAAAGTTAACTTTACTCCACTCAATATAACCAAAAAATACGGAAAAAGTCTCAGTAATAGTTGTTCAAAAGTCCAACTAAATTTCTACTCACCGGCGAAGAATATCAGAGTTAGTGACTGTTTAATGTACATTGGAGAAAACAGTGCTATAAAATTTGTACGAAAACATCCTGCGTCTTTAAGGGCATTTATAACTGCAGAAAATTTTGAAAAATGTCCGTAGTGATTTGGAGAAAAAAATATATGAGCAGCGTTCAAACTGTCAGAAAAGAAATCTTCACATGTGAATCAGAAAGGCTGTGATCAGAGAGCTCAAGTAAACATGATATAATCCTTCAATTCAACGAAATGAGCACGAGAATAATTGCGAAATGTCTCGGAATATTGAAATATGTCGAATCCTCGTAGCACTGTGAGCCTTGGCAACAATCTGCGCCATCAGTAAATCATCAAAGTTAGTTTTTATTTTGATCACAGTCAAGATGATCAAAGACCGCTGCCCTGGCGCTGCCGTATCGAGCGTCTGTCAATAAGAATACGACGTCATTAGGACGCAACACATAAATTTCTTCCTTTGATACCTGGAAATATCGCGAGCCTGCATCATTATCTAGGCCTTGAAGTTGCCGACTTTGGAGTGTACAGCACCAAAGGATGTATCTGAAAGCAGCTTGTTGACTATAGTTTATGAGAAAATTTTGATGAAAACATTGAGCATGATTATACTTTTAGTCATTCGACATCATCATATGTTAAGTGTTGTTGAACATCCGCTTCACTTCATGTGCCTGCATAGTAAAACGTGAGCATCAGTATGTTTTATTAATATATATTATAATATTATTGATATTTATTTTTATCCT
The DNA here is from genome assembly GCF_000764305.2 of Hyalella azteca. NCBI lineage: Eukaryota > Metazoa > Arthropoda > Malacostraca > Amphipoda > Hyalellidae > Hyalella > Hyalella azteca. Next base: position 185,276 of record NW_025945670.1, on the reverse strand, counting down.
ACAGGAGTAGATATTCAAAACTTGATGTTCTATCCAACCAGTTGATGAGAAGTATTACGTCGTAGAGTATAAAAAAAAACAAAATTTATTCATATTCATAAATTTTCATAAGTCGATAACACAAATAATCAATTATCATGTGGTGCGACAGTCAAACGAATGAACTCCGCATAGAAAGAAAATTAATAACATATCCTAATTAAATTTGCTGAATTTAAAACAGTCATGAGGTTAAAGCTATTTTGAATGGTCGTATAGGCAGTGACTTAAGTTACTGCCAAAATGATTCAGGCGCTGGAGAGGCCAAAGTCGAAAATGTTATTTATGACCAAACAAAAATTGAGAGGCAACAGGGACAATAGTTATGAAGGACCAGGTAATTACGAATTCAGACGTTATTTATTATAGCCGTAGTTCACCAACTTTCAAGATTTAACAAGTATTTCAAAACTTCTTTTTGTCAGTGTCTGGCTAAGATAGCGAATATCGAGCGCATAATCTAATGGCCGGCCACTTTTCGTACGCCTTTGAGCGGACCGGAGGTCCAATCGCTCTACCTGTCGTAGGTACCATGTTAGGATTACCTGTTAAGTGTTTCTAGTTCATTATTTATTAGCCTGGCTTTAATTTTTACTTGTGTATCTCATTGATCCTTTGCTATAAACCTGCCAGTGCTTATGTGTATATTCATTTTTCTTTATTTTGATGCGGATATACTCGATAATTGCAACTTGTTGTTCCTTCGTCCTTAAATTAAGAAGCGAGCCGAGCATTAAATTATTGAACCTCCTTTATCACTTAGGGCTCAGCAAGCTAGGAAGTGAACTTCAGTGCTGAATCGTTCAAAGTATAGCGTCTTCGGGGGAGTAGTTTCAGTTATGGTTATACAACCATTGAATACAACGAATGAAGACTAGTTAAAATGGAAACAAACTTAACAGCCAGTAAATATTATTTAGACAAGATTGTAACTCGACCAGAGTCATGCAATTAATGATGGTCACAAATATCGCAAGAACATGAGGCACAAAATTAACAATCGCTGGGCAAAAGTCATAACCAACAACGGCAATAACTGGCCAAGAGTCACGCAAACAACAAAGCAATAAGTGGCCAAGAGTCACGCAAACAACAAAGCAATAACTGACCAAGAGTCACGCAAACAACAAAGCAATAACTGACCAAGAGTCACGCAAACAACAAAGCAATAACTGGCTGAGAGTCACGCAAACAACAAAGCAATAACTGGCCAAGTCACGCAAACAACAAAGTAATAACTGGCCAAGAGTCGCGCAAACAACTAAGTAATAACTGACCAAGAGTCACGCAAACAACAAAGCAATAACTGACCAAGAATCACGCAAACAACAAAGCAATAACTGACCAATAGTCATGCAAACAACAAAGTAATAACTGACCAAGAGCCACGCAAACAACAAAACAATAACTAAGCCAGAATCACGTAAACAACAAAGGCAATTGGGAGCTACAAGCACAAGAAGGCACCAAGATTCCCGTACCGGCATGTTCTAAACTTTCTTGTAACGGCCAATAAAAGTGCGCTCTGCCCCGCAGCCAAGTATATCATGGCAGCCATTAGACTCCTACCGAAATACCGCGAGAATACAGGCAACGCTGCAACAACCACACTAGATGATTCATGCACCACATTGAGCTCGATGAGCCAACCTATAAAGATTTTAGATCTATTTACACGAAGGTTTTCAGAAGCAGAGGAGACCTCGGACCTCACGATCGATCTTTTTGCAAGTTACAAACTGATCGTTAACCTGTTTATTTATCTCCGAAACTCTGTGGAAATTTATAATTCGTTGACCTATAAGAGTCAAATAAAGATTTTCATTGTTTAAGGTAATAGATAAATTTCATAGATGAATTTTCATAATAATATTTATTTTCATAATAAGTTTAAGCAATAATAAATAATAATATTAAGTAACAGTTCGAAAAACATGTTGAAATACTTTATTGCAGCAAATAAATGTAACACAATTTATTTCATCTCTACTTGAGTCTTTCATGTAATCAAACTTATAATATATATTAATTAAGGAATAATCTAGGAGTGATGTATAATTATGAGGTAAATAACTCATCAATTCATTTTAAAATAATGCAAACATCGCAACTTTTTTTAATGTTGCTCGAAGCTTCTTAGCGTTGAGCAGTTACGCTGAATATTCGTTCTTAAATTAAATACATTGATAAACGTAGTTAATGTGTACTGAGATAATTGTAGCCGTGAAGTTACATGTTTGTCTGAATGAAAGGTAATTTAAATAATGGTTAAATTATCCGTTGACTTCCGCAAGGAACCGCTATTCTACCTATGCAGTCGTGTACAGGACCAATAATATCCCAACAGCATGATTCACTAAGTATTCTTCAACAGGAGCATAATTTTGGATGAAATAACAGCTTAAATAATATATTAGAACATCAATACTGCAGCCAAATTGCCCGTGTTAAGTAATGCGCGAAAACAATGTAAGGATGTACCAGTTTATAACAAAAAACTTTTATTTATCGTAAAAATGTTATTTATGTTTGAATTAATTTACTGAGTTCAATGTATGCGAATGATCACGTCTAGATTTCAGCAAAGTTTGTAGCTTTATTACAGCTTTCATACAAATTTTCAAAGCATTCTAATTGAAATTATTTGTTCGCAGAAGCCCCAAAATAAGAAAAACAAAAAGTTACATTCGAAAAATCAAGATTTAACGCTTCAATAAGATCTTCATAGCCAAAATAAAAATGTATGAAAATTTACTTTGCAAAGAGCCGTCACACGCTGTCATTGGAGTAGGTTAGGTTTCGAAAAGGCGCATTTTTTCACTCTACTGGTCCGCCACTCTTTAGTTGAACGCAAGTTCCTTCCTTATTTTCGGGGCGCTCAAGTTCCATATTCAGTTAGGCTCAACTTCCAAAGCAATTTGGAGAGGCTACAGCAAGCCGAGAAGCCTATCAAGAATTACTTGAAAAGCGAGCGCAAGAAATATCCAGTCGAGCGAGAGTCATGAAAACGAAATACGCGAAGCGCTCAGCACCTGTTGTGTTGTACAGTATTTGCCAAATTTCTTTTATGGGCGAATATGTTGTAACCTGAGTTTCTCAAAGGTACTATATTCTTCCTAATATTCGATAAAAAATAGAACATCCAGAACTTGAAGTGACAGGTTCGCATCTCTTTTCATGTTCTAAAATTTTATAAAACGAAATTCAGGTACTAACTCTGCATTTGTGCTAGGAAAAGATACACGAGATCGAATGAGTGGTCATAAGGTCAACAGCTTGATCAAACAATTAACATTGCAACTGCCTGAGTGAATAATTTAGATGCCAACAGCCCCAGTGAATAATTAGATTTCAACATTAATGTTTCTTGTCAGGAGCTGTAATCTCTCAACTTGATTGATATTTACTAGTTAAGATCCATGTTTTTGCTGCTCGTCCGATAATGAGCACAAATTCGATGAAGAGTAACAATGAAAGCTCGAATGATGTTTGCAAACAGCATTCGAGGTTGGTTGTTTGTAAAAGTGACAGATTGCACGATGCAAATATTGACCGTAAGAACACTTCGTGACCTCAAATAATAAATTAGATGGACGATCTGTGCGTTTGAAGTTCAGTACATTTCTTCACTGACACACTTCAGTAACAGGCGTCAACTTGACCACACAATGAGTGAATCAGCTCTCATTTTTAGCAGGGTTCTTCTGAGAGTCTTTGGTTTGTACACCGTACACTCGAGTCGTAGAAGCGGTACCGGTAAAGGCAGAGAACTCGACAACCGACAACATTTGATACGTTATGACTCGACCGCAGCCTTGGCTAAGTTACGAGCCACGTGTATGCCAGTGGAATTTGCGAGTTTTCTCATGAGCTTACTAGGTGTCTTTTTGTACATTTCATCATGTGCTATATATTTAATGGGTTCTATAGCAAACGTGGGCATGGACCAGTTCAACTCGAAGAGCTTCGATCTTTGGAATGGAGCATGGTTGCTGAGCTATTTTGCTTGTATAATTTGCTTCATCAAGAAGAGGTCTCAGTTGCACATCGTACTGAAGTCTGCTGAGAAGATGGCGGCTCGACAGAAAAACATAAAAATTCAATATTTACCCGGTGTACGGACTTGTTTTGTTCTAAACGTCGTTGGGTGCATCCGTACTTTTGTCAACATTTGTGCATATTTGAAGTCGTATTACATTTCCGGGGAGATTTCATTTCGTATAATAATTTATTCTGCCACCTGGATGCATTCCGATTCATTGGACGTTGTCTTGGTTACTTTCATTTGGGTTACTATGACGATTAACAGTTTACAACTTTCAAATGTTGTGAACAATGCTCTGATAAATGCTTACGAAAACACAGCATCAAGTTCTACAAGACCTACAGCTACCAAAATAAATTGCTGGAACCAAATGAAGTCAATAAATATAATAGGTTCTAAGATGGCCTCAAAAATGAGGCAAAAAGGCTCGATCTCAAGTTCAAGTGAAGGCGCAAATTCGAAGTACCTAGAGCTGGCCTCAATTTTTCTGGAAACCGAGGTGGCCAAGATCGACGGTAACATGGATACTCTGATGGGGGTAGTCGGAGTCCCGCTCTTGATATGGTTTGCTTACGGCGGAGTTTCTTTCTGCCTCGCACTTTACTTTGTGATCGATGGCTACACCAGCGAGGAACCCCTTACAAGCATGGAACTCATTACGGTGGTGTGGCGAGCGCCACTGATGATCTTCGTTGCAAGATTGTTCGACAGCATGAACGCCATTGTATGTATATTTAATCAACGATTTCAGAGCACAAAGATAGTTAATATTGATTGCAAAAATACCAACAGCAGTAATCTGACGATATAATATAATACATAGCAAAGAATTTAATTACTTAATGAATCAATGGGAAATGATTTTAGATCTATTAACTTTTCTACCCTGATAGATTCTTGGTTGTGTCAATAAACTAATGCAAAACTCTTGATGCTTTCAGTAAACTGTGGTGTATTACTTTTTTTATGAAAGTTTGGTGGTTTATTTGAAGCTGTTTGCTTTAAAGACATGGAGGTTGTTCGAACGCATATCTACATTACTTACAGTATCGGATTCACAGGGATCTGGAAAATGTTCTTGACGATAGAATCATGAGACTTGAGAGAACAAGGCGCCTGAAACATCTATCCGTAGTGCAAAAATAGTTAGGAATCAAACATGAAGGAAAGAAAAGGATTGGATCAAAAATTTTCATTGTTAAAGTGAATTTTAGTCCAGAGGACACAATAAAGTTTTTTTATATGTTAAAACGAATTCAAATAGGTGTTCTATGTTACATGTAAAATTTAGGTTCGAACTGATCTCTCTTTAATTATTAATTAGAAACGACTTTTATGCATCATTTGCATTCAACGTACAAAATTGAAAAAATTGAAACTTTCTTCTAGCTTTGAAAATAGGGTTACATGTAAATTCTACCTTGAATTCGGGTTTAAATGATTATCCCTCATTTTACATAACTTCAATTTGAAAATTCGGTCCGTCATTAGGGACACTGGGATTCGGAATAACAAGATTCTGGATAGCGGGATTTTTAACCCTCAGAGATTATCGCGAGAAACCTCGATTAAATTAAATAGAGTATTTTATTATGCAAGTGAGGGTTCATGCCACTTAAAAACTTAGTGAGTAAAATCTCACTCATGTTCAAAAACGTATCACTGCGACTTGCAGCGATCAAGATATTTAAATAAATTTCAAAGCAATTTCACTGTTCTGGACATTTTCATTTTGTTGCAGAGACAAAAAAGCGCTCAACGGTGGAGACGAGTTGTTCTAAGTGAACCGAACACTCCAGCTCTGCAGAGGGTACGACTGAGTTAAATTATTGATAACATTGATTGTGCGTTAGACATGAAGGCTCGAATTGATGGCATAATTTGAATACGAGTTGTTTGATTTATTTCTAACATAATTTGTGAAAAATGGGGTTTTTCCGTGCAAATTAGATACGGGGACATTGAATGGTGTCACCGGGGTGTGCCTCCACATTCCCGCATCTGAGGCTTGCGTTTGAATAACTTTCATGTTTATGAAATCGACGAAATGAAGGAATATGGAAGTGAATGAACTTCTCTGACCCCTTTTAAAACTGACCCCTTGATATGCCTTTTCTGACCCCTTGATATGCTAATACTTGGATTGGCTTACATTATCGAGATTACATTAATTGAATTAATTTCTTTGATATCATACTATTGATTTATAAGCTGAAAATAAATGTTAATTTCTGAATGGGTTTTGATGGATGGGTTTTTGAATGGGTTTACTAACAATACAGAGTGTCTACCTGAGTGTATAGTTTTCAATGTTAATGCTGTGTGGCGTGTACCAAACAGCATTTCTCCACCAGGCACAGAACGCTCAGCAGCTTCTGGACAAGCCGATGGCCTTCTCACTGGCGTCCTTCGCCTCACTCGACTGTGCGACCGTTACCTCGGTAAGTGAATTTACTGCGGAATGTAATGAGTCTGATAACTCGTTTGATTATTGCACTTCTAGTCATAATTGTGTTAACAATATTACTATTGATATTGATACCACTAATATACTTATCAGTGTTGTATCATATGAGCATTAAATTCCGATAAATATCATTTCAACTCATCTACTCTTTACTTGCAATAGAGTCGCCCTTCATCTCCGATGTCCATTTCTTATGAGTACGTTGGATTTCCATATGAGTAATAAACTATTTTTCCCTAAAAAGCTGCTTACAACAAAAACTAAACTTTTACCATTTTTGCAATTCCAAACCTAAAATTTGAGGCATTAATCTTCCAAATTCCTAGATCTCCTATAATGATATCATTCCCGTTATAAAAATGTATCTTTTTGAACTTCGTGCAGTTGCTGTGCCTCGCTGTCTCTTACGCCGTGGTGGTGCTTCAGTTTAAAACTGCAGAAGGACCAGCTTCCTGTTAATTTATGACTCTACGTGCGAAATTGACTTACATTCGTTCACCAATTGTGTATAAAAGTAGCCTCACACTTATCCATAACCTGCCATTGGTAGTTCATCGTTAACTTACGTCAGCATTCACCACTTTGGCACACTGGTCGTTCAACACTTAGTTGCATTTACCGTTCTCCACTCAGCCACATACGCAGTTCAACATTACGGCACATTTGACGTTCATCACTCAGGCAAATCTGACGTTTCCAACTCCTGTACAAATGAAGTCCATAATTCAGGCTCACCTGGCCCAAGCACAACTGAATTTTCCAGCTCAGGAACAAATGACATCTGTATCTCAGTCACATCTAAAGTTCAACAGTCAGGCACATCTGGTGTTTCAGCTCAGGCATATCCTGCGTCATCAAATTCAGTCACATTTTACATCCCAGACTTAGTTAAATTTGGAGTTCTTAGCTCAGTTACATTTGTAGTTCACAATTTTCCCACGTTTGACGTTCACCACTCAGGCACATCTGACGTACAAATCTCCTCAGTCCTCATTTTATGCACGTCTAACGTCCCCAGTGTCACATCTGATGTTCGTAGCTCAGTCACATCGGACGTACAGGACAGTCACATCTGACGTTCATAACTCAGTCACATCTGATGCTCATAACTCAGTCACATCTGACGTACATAACTCAGTCTCATCTGACGTTCATAACTCAATCACATCTGATGTTCATAACTCAGTCACATCTGACGTACATAACTCAGTCACATCAGACGTTCATAACTCAGTCACATCTGGCGTACGTAACTAAGTCACATCTGACGTACATAACTCAGTCACATCTGACGTACATAACTAAGTCACATCAGCTGTTCACCACTCTGGCAAGTCACCAGGCATGAGCAGCTGTTGGGCAATATTTGCAAGGTATAACCTCCAGCTTCAGCGACATGCTGCGGGTTCTCTGGCTCTCGTCTCGAGTTCATATGTCGGCCGTATTCATTCATCCATATGCAATGACTGCAGGCTCCGTCCAGGCCGTCAAATTTGAATCGCTTCTGAATTTAAAGGAAGAAGCACTTCATGCATTTCCGATGTTCTCGCCTTATGCATTAGAAAATTATACATCAGGATTTAAAAATTTCAAATAAAATTGATCTAATCCAAATTTTTGCAGCTTGCGAACAAGGCAGGAGAGTATAAAACTAATATGAGGTGCAAACTACTTTCAGAGTGCATATTACCTATTCAACTTAGCCACTCGCCTAATTAAGCATTACAGGAATTGAAGGCATCATCCTTAAGGCATCGTTTGACTTAGTTTTAAACATATTGTGCAGATTAAGATTTAGTTTAATGACCATCGAGACATTGAACCCACTACGCGCGCATTTTAATGCTCAGAATAAATAATTCGATAATTATTGGTAAACGCAAATAAAGGAAGAATAGAAGGCTAAACCATAAAGTTCATCATCGTAATGTGAAGGTGTTCATCCAGTTGGGGCAATACGTCAAGATGTCTATCTAAACAACAAATATCAACATCAGGAACAAATTTCTTCAGGCTGGTCTATTTGTGAACAAAGAGAAGTGTCTATTATCGACATTTATGTCACTGAAGACATAAATCAATGAAGCAATTTCGGCAAAGTGCTGAACGAAATGCATGCGCCGCCGTCATTGAGCAATAGTAACTACGAGTACACGGAGGTGAAACGTAGAGGACAGATTTCTTTTCTTTTTTCAACCATGAGGTCGGCATTTTTTATATGCAAAATTATACTAACCGGCTTCTGTGTATACAACAGAAATGATGATAGACACATCAAGAAACCACGAAGAGATAACAAGGAAGGAAAATCAACGTACCGTTTTCCAACGAATCTTTCGAATTATATTGGACCATTCATCCTTGGATTAGCGTACATAGCAATCTTCGTCTCGTTCCTCCAGTCGGGCACCGCGCTCTACGATGACGACACATTTAACAACGTCGGGTCAAACTTTTGGTACTTGATTTGGCTCTCATCAGACATATTTTTAGTCACGCGATTGATCCAGAAAAGAAAAGGAATGACGAAAATTCTGAACACAATGATGAGAAAGTCAAGTGGAAAGGATTCATTGGGACAACCGCTAGAGCGCGGAGCTTTTCTATCCATTGACATTGTAGCTGCAGTCTGCGATGTGTGGCATTTCAAGAAAGGGAATGGGGACGCATGGACTTTGCGAGTGATTTTGCTAGCACTGACAACCCTGAGCTCTTATCTTTTGGACGTTGCGATGGTCTTACTACATTGGCTCTTCATTGAACTACAACAGAAACGTTTGAGGAGGGCGATGAAAAAAGCCAAACTTCAAGCGATTGGACTATGGAAATTTGAGCATGACAGTCTGAGGTTGAAAAAAAGCGTGGAACCGAGTGAAAGATTTTACTTGAAAGAAAACCAGTGTAATATGAATTCATTCGAGTCTGGCCCACTTACTGGCAATCTAAACCTTACAGGTGCAAGACCTCCTTTAGGGGTGAATAAACATCCGACAACTGGAGAAGCGGCGATGCAAGCTGAAATCGATACTGGAGTAGCATGCCATTTCAATCGGATTGTCATAGAACTCGAAACAGAAGTCATGGCCATAGACCAATTTTCGAGTAATTTTATGGAGGTGATTGGACCAGCAACCTTGATTTGGCTTGCGTACGGCACTCTGGAATTTTGTATTTCTCTTTACTTCGTAGTGGATAGCTTCGTAATGGCCGACGTGGCTTACGAAACTATCGAAGTGTCTTTAACTACAGTCTGGAGAGCTATAACAATGTTGTCCATCGCAAATACAACAGATGCCATCAATTCAGAGGTAAACATAAATTTTACGCTGTCTGTAAGCTAATATAAATTTGTGCTGCGCTTCATCTTCAAATATTAGGCCAAAACCCTTTAGGAAAGAAGGTGAAATTTGTATTTAAGAGGTAAAAATTGGTGGGAAAGCTCTCAAGTTCTTGGCTTGAACATAAATCAAGCACAGTAATGCCTCTACTCAAAATTTATATTTTACAGCGTCTACGATGCGCCAGACAATGGAGGAGACTTCTGCTTAAACAGCCTAGTTCGGGAGTCACTCTGCATGTCAGTAATTCTAAATGTATTTGATACCTAAGAAATATAATAAATAAATTCAAATAAATAACTTATTTCGAGTTTAAACTTTCGAAATTGGAAGTTTTTCGAGGTTATAATCTAAATACAAGCTGAGAGAGGCAATAAGAACTACATAAATTAGAATAGATGAAAAACAAATGATTTCCAATGTAATCTACGGAGGCATACTAAAATGTCTGAATTACGTTTGATTTATTACTAACTTAAATTTTTCATATTTAGCTATTTATTAGCGTATGATGCGGCTTTATTGATATTTATTACATAATGTGATGAAAACCACAGGCTCAAAACACGCTACATCTTCTCGAACAACCCGGCGTTTTCTCAATGGCAGGATTTGCTGCTCTAAGCCGTTCGACTGTTTGTTCCGTGAGTAACGGCTTCGTACTTCAAAATGAAAAAAACCACGATGAAAAAGATTAGTAATTTGATAAAAATCTATAAATAAATACCTCTCTTCAAATCGAAGATGGTTTTTTTACAGGTTTCAACACAGTATCGATAGTTTTAAAACCAAAAGTTTCTGGTTACATTTCCAAGGTAGTTGTTGTCAAGGATAGGACCATTTGTTGTTCAGTGTAATAAAATGCAACAAAATCACAGATCCGGATTGGCATAAAATTTAACACAAAATTATTTCGATCCTATTTTGTTCCGGAAAATCAACTTAAATTGAATTCTTCGATATGATTTGGTCATATACCTAATTCAGATATCTAATCTAAGATGTCTATTATTAATATCTAATATTAAGATGTCTTAATTATAGAGATATCAATAATGCACAGAATTATATTCCTTTCTGTTCAATTTTGGGCGAATATTCATAATATAAAGTATCATTAGTATCAAGTATCCTTAATAAACTGCAAATCATAAGCAAAAAAAAGGTCACTGATCACACGCTAATGATTTACATATTCACGCGCATGATTTTTATATTGCCTTACAATCAACAGATGCTCTGCCTGGCAGCGTCCTACACGGTCGTGGTGCTACAGTTCAGAGCTGCTGCTGAGCCTGCTGACTAGTGCTGCTGATCCTGCTGACTAGTGCTGCTGATCCTGCTGACTAGTGCTGCTGATCCTGCTGACTAGTGCTGGTGATCCAGCTGACTAGTGCTGCTGATCCTACTGACTAGTGCTGCTGATCCTGCTGACTAGTGCTGCTGATCCTGCTGTCTAGTGCTGCTGATCCTACTGACTAGTGCTGCTGATCCTGATGACTAGTGATGCTGATCCAGCTGACTAGTGCTGCTGATCCTGCTGACTAGTGCTGCTGATCCTGCTGACTAGTGCTGCTGATCCTGCTGACTAGTGCTGCTGATCCTGCTGACTAGTGCTGGTGATCCTGCTGACTAGTGCTGCTGATCCTGCTGACTAGTGCTGCTGATCCTGCTGACTACTACTGCTGATCCTGCTGACTAGTGCTGCTGATCCTGCTGACTATATATAGTGATGCTGAAACTATAGGATAGCTAGGAAGTTCAGAGCAGCTAATTGTGTTGCAAATCTATTTCAATTGATGTTACTGGCCTTGCACGACAATGATTGTTCATTATATTTTATTGTATTTATTGTATTTTAGATCGTGAATTTCACATTTGAGTGTATGAAAAAGCAGAATATTTATTTAGGGTTTACTGTAAATTTAAGTAGGAGTAACAACTGTTATCAAATTATTCTTGAAATTAGGCACTGTACGACACGAAAAAGTCTATTGGATCTTACAGACTAAATAAACATAGATTATTGCAAAAATATATCAATGACAAATACTCCTGATTTTCCTTTAAGATTAGTACTAACTCAAGAAATCCCTTCATATAGGAGAGCCTATGCATTGTTAATTCTTTTGATGATTTAAAACCAGTAAGGCTTTGCTGAAATCATTAATTTATATATTTGCTTTTAGTTTTTCCGCCCGTATGAACACAGCTTTGATAAGAAATTACAGTTTATTATGTAGATGGGAAGACTGCATCACCCACAGTTGTTCGACAGTACCTAAGCTTCTCAATCAATAATCATATGATAGTCATTATTTAATTCCTAAGGTAATGAATTTTGCCCCTATACCTCCACATTAGACCCGATATAATTATTTGGACCACCTAAATAGCCACGTCACACCAAGCGACTCAATGCAATATTCAGCGAATGCAATCTGGTTAATGAACGAAATCGATAATGCGGAGTTGACATTGATAATCATTGCTCACAACAGAGATAATTTATCGTAAACAAAATTGTTATCTGAAATTGCTTTGTAAGACAAAGAAACGAACAGAAGTTTAGCCTTCACCGCAGTGCTCTTGCCATTCTCTTGTTAGGCTCCTCGGTGTGAAGTAGTAAAAGCGTTGAAATAAAATAATTCTACTAAGGTCAGAATAAGTGATGAATACTTCTCACAGTTGAGCAAAGTAATTTTAATCAATCGAAAATGATTAAACTAGTATCAATATAAAAGAAACCAAGGAAATACACCGCATGAAAATATCTACAAAAATAATTACATCACAATACAAAGAGTAATAAAAAAACTTTACTAGTGGAACAGGAGGTCCAACAAATAAAAAACTCAAACTTTATAAGAAAGTCAAACAACCAGGGTAAGAGTTATCGAGCATATATAAGATAACCACAGCAATGCTGGCTCCAAATCTGACCAAGAAAGTAGTCGTGTATTGCGAAAGAATTCTCCAGGTGCTCGGTTTGCATCAGTTTTACTGGTCGCCTGAGCACATCAATATTAAGACAGCAAAAACCTCTACATTTATCAATCAATGCTATCGATGTGCTTCGAAAATTGCCTTCTTGTGGCGTTTTCTTATGATTTGTATTTACATAGTGGCACTTAGTCATGAGTCAACGTGGGACGCTAGAAGGTATGGAACAAATTCGTTCAACGCTGTCGGAAAAGTCATATGGAACGCACAATGGTGGATTATGTATGCACTCTTGCTTCTGGCCAGTTTCTTCACCAGAGGCGATACCATCAAGCTGTTTGAGGAAGCCTACAGACGACTCGCTGACCCAAACTTCACAGCGCGGCCTATGGGTTCTTTTTGGTACTACACAATATTTCTCATTTCTCAGTCTCTGTTTACTTGCTGGGACGCGGAAGTGTACTTTTTCAAAGATTATCAAGTAAACATGGGGAAGCCATCAGTGCTGATCAGTTTTGCCCTCGCGTGGCTGCATCCCAGTGTCACCGATGTCATGGAAGTAGTTGTGATGTACATCTTCGGTGAACTGATCTGCAATGCACTTATGGATACTATGGAGATTGTCCAAACTGACTTTAAGCAGACTCTTTCAATAGATATTAACCAACCACGTGAAGAAAAATCTACTCACAGGACTAACCGCCAAGGTTTAAAATGGGCCACTACTCCTGAGACACTTCCGCCCATAGACTGGAAATCGGATGGAAAATTCGCTCCCACAAGCTCTCCATTAGCCAGTGAACGCAACAGAAGACTGGATGCTACGTCGGCAAAACTGGAATCAGACATCGCCTCTCAAGATGAATTATTAGACATGTTGATGGCAGCGCTAGGACCTCAGTTTCTCGTGTGGCTCCTGTTTGCAATATCCACCCTGGGCGTGACAATTTACTTCTGTGTCGAAGATTATTTTGCTCACCGGGGAAATCAATATCATGTGATGGTACTTGGCTCGTACAGAATTGTCTCGCTGTACTTCTTCATTAATCCCATTGAAAAGCTAAACAAACTGGTAGTAAAACCTAACTTTATCTCTAACTCACTATTGCAATAAATGTAATTACTTGAAATGAACTGAAATATGTTTGAATTTGAATAGAGCAATTTTCGATACTAATTGTTATCAAACTCGCAATTGAAATGATCTATATGATTATTCACACTAATTTTTTGCACCAGTTTATGAATTTAAAAGTCATGCTCAATTTATGAACGAAATTTATGTTACCGAGTTTTATCAATGCATAATATTACCTATTTATTCATTTGAAAATAAATGTTAGCGAATATTTATGCTTGAAATAATTTGTACCTTGTTTTCCACGTACAACAAAGCGGCGGCGTTCGGCGCAAGTCTGGAAAAGTATTGTCTTGCAAGAACCGAGCATGACGGCCACTCCTCGGGTGAGTTATAATATCGATATTATAATTATACTATAATAATATCGAGTTGTACTGCAGGATTAATAATAGAGGATATAATATCTTTCTAACAGACATAAAATTTCTTCTAATTAGATATAATAATATAATATCTAATAATAGAGAATATCTTTCATTACAATATAACCACAATTCTATTTCAGGAATGAGCACAATCGTAAATGTTTGATCTATTATCTAACAATTTGATTTCATGCAATAAAGTAAGTCCAAATAGAAATTCGTTGATGCTGCAAGCAGACTCAAGTCTCTCTTGTAAGAAACTAATGGCACATTTTCTCTTTGAGGCGAGCATGAAATATGAAGGCGGCTTCACGTTTATTGTTTCAGAAGCTCCGTCTCTGTATGATTAAGTCTCTGTAACGAAGTAATCGTTGTAGTTTAATATTACCTCAGAGAATAGAAACTTCTGAGTGAGTGAATCGCACCACTTTCTCCACGCTCTATATGAAATTTTCATAGCATAAAATAGTGTTACCTTGAAGAAAAAACAATGGTTTCAAATAGACCAACATTATCATTATCAAGAAATTTGAAACAAGAGAGATAGATCAACAAAGGACACACAGAGAACAAATTACTTACCGATGACTAAAATACAAATAACAATACCAATGATTTTAATACAAATTACTATACCAATGATTCCAAAGATAATTAATTTAACGCTTTTTAACAAGGCTCTGCACGTGCTCTCCGTTCTAGAGCGCCCTGTGGTGTTCAGCCTCTCCTCGTGTATGACAGTCAGTCGCTCCAGCATCAGTTCCGTGAGTCGAGGGTGCATTCCGGGGAGAGGAAATGTCATTGAAATGTGTAGATGAAGAATATGACGCTTGTTGAAATGAAATTATACTTATCGATGCTTTTGCAGTGATATCCATATTATTCATAGCATTAAAATACTCCATGAACTATTCCTATGAAAAATTGGAGGGAGCACTAATGACATCCAAATTTTAAAGGTGGCAATTAAGAGTGATTTCCGTTTTTGCAACAGAAAGCACTCACTGTTTTGCTCAAAGCATTAACTCCGTTTCAATTCTTGCAAACAGTCTGTCTAGAGTGGATTCTGTAGATTCAATAGAATTCAACTGATTGTACACGTAGTATATAGTCTGGACATGTTTTAGAACACTCCCTTGGTTTTTATAGTAAGTTCTACTATAGACCAGTCAATTTTTATGTTGCCTGCTTTAGAATACTGTTAGTGCCGAACAATTTTTTGATGAATGCTAGATAATTTATTCCGCTGAACGATAACACCTCATTAAAGTGCCATTTTTAAATTTAATCATTGGCAAGATAATTTTGCATCCATTACCACTCAAATCATCAAGATAACGGGGACTATTTAAAATCTTCCCGGATTCACAGAATAATTATTTCAATTAAAAATTTTCCATGTAGATCGCACAACTAAAGAATGCTTTTCAAAATTTAAGTTAAATTTATGTTAAAATAATCATTCTACTTTCGAAATCACTTTTGTTGATCAAATTTTTTGAAATGCTATCAAGCAATATTATTTCAAATAAAAGATGTTCATAATGGAGTAAACAAAGCACTATTATAATTATTTTATTACTCTGTTATGAGGATTTTTATCTTCAAATCCAGATGCTGTTTCTGTCTGCTTCCTATGCGTTGGTGATGCTCCAGTTCAACAGCGCTGTCACTCCTGCTGGAGCGAACCCTGAACCTCGCTCCATTGCTGGCAACTTCACTGGAATCTTTTGATTGCCCACGATCATTATTTCATGAATTTAATTCAAGTTATTCATGCGTGCCAGTATTCGTTTAATCATCCTCTGCAGCTACTTACTTTGATAGGATTCGATGAGCCACTTGCAACAGATTTTGCAGCGATGCAACAGATTTTGCATCGTTGCATTACAGTGTTATAAGGATATTATTAGTGTCATCAAATAATTTGTTTTGAAATTAGGCACAAATACCGCTGACTTTTGAAAACACCCAGAAAGTGGATTACACGTCAATAATCTGTTTAAAATCATCTCGATGCAAGATGAACAAATAAAAATTTCTCACGGAGCTATCAAAGATCTTGCGACCAAAAGGATTCCCTTACATTCCTAAATGTTACACACGTTTATCTTCTATTGGTGTTAAATGTTAAAATGTTAAGGAGGCTCTAGTCCCTATGCATACATTACTTGACTAAAATCTAAACGTTCAAACACCTGTGAATTTGAAGCAAAGCTGCGGTAAGCTCCCCTAGCGTCGGAACGTTGAACGCAAGCGAGCGTTATGCTCGTTGCTCCATAGCACGGCTGCCTATACACGTTTGCGTTTGAGAAATGTTCTGCCATACGTAAATGATTTAGTAGGTAGTGTAGATATCATGTAATTATGCGACTTTAAAACGTTCTCCGTGTTTTAGTAATTAAGTGCTCCAATAATGATTGTCAAATGTTGCGTATTGCCACATAACTGCACCCAATGAAATATTTTGCTCAGTTTTCATAATCATACTTCACTTGAAATCGGCCTAGCTAACTTTCATTTGTAGAACATTTTTGTCCACACGAATAGAATTCAGTAAAATCTGGATATACTCGTACACGTTGAAATTATGAAGCTTATTTGAGATGCTGATTAAATCAGTGCGACTTCATACTCAGCAACCAAATAACTTTGTAAAAATAACAACAGATTACACACAAATACAGCGTCTCAAGTCAGTACACAGACACTTTAGACTTTAGATAGAGACAAAACTTTATCTTCTACAAGATGCGAACGAACAAGTGAAAAGAAAATTCACTTCTGGAGGTGAACTGAAAACTCATAACTGGGTTCGTGCTCAAAATGTTGTAGCGGAGACGTGCAGTCGCACGTATTTGCATGAAACAAAAACACCGACAAAAGATTGAAGCTGTCTGGGGAAGCGGAGCGATATTATAAAAAAACAAAGAGCGGTCTCGAGCAGTCTTTCAAAGAGCGGACTTTAGACACTAATTATTATTCAAAAGAATTTTTAATTAATTCAGAAAAATACAGAGCAAAATTTTGCATAGCGTTTAAGATGAAAATGTTTCTATACAAGAGATAGGTAAAGATTCAGAAATACACCACGTGGGTAAATTCTTACCGCTGTTCTGTGAAATTCACTTTCAAATATTATGCTTTGGACATGCAAATTAGGAGGGCGTGGGAAAGGAAAGAAAGTTTGACTGCGGTGGTCAGCGGGATGATATGAAGGCCGTGGCAACTCTGATGCATATTCATGTGGGTCGAAGAATATATTCATATTCAATATAAAACTCCGCTTGAGGGGGCGCATCAGTCCGGGCATGATCCAGAATAGTTGGAAAACCAACTGAGTTTCAGAAAACACTGCATACAGTCGAGCATCCCCAAGAGAACTGGAAATTTCAGACTGCAAAGCCATATCACTAATAATTTGGTACAAACTTAGACTCAATAAATTGGGTCTTATTAAAAGGAAGAAAAGAGGAACTATTGGACACAAGGATTAATGCAAAAAATATTCTGTTCTCAAATGTTTTTTAATGTGTGTGCTTTCGATTACCCGAATAAATAAAAGTTGCGAATCTCAGACATACATTACTGAACTTAAAATTCGTTAAAATTAGAAGTCTAGTTGAGAATTGGTGGTGACGATGTCAGGTCAAACTGATAGACTATTAATGTATCTCTGCTTTCTCAATAACAGAAAAGGCCATATGTACCCAAGCTTAAAAGGCTTACGAATGAGGCCCATAATAATTGTATGAGAACCATCGAATCAGATTTAGCCATCAAATAGAATTATTCTTGAGTCTCATGAAGCAGTTTTTTTTATCAATTTGGGTAGGAAACGTAACAATTTTTATGCTTATATTAACTGTAACATTAACTATCAATATGTAATAGTTAGTGCTAGCCACACACTGCTCCCTCATTTTCCTGGTGTAATATTTAATATTTTCAATATTTAAATTATCTCTTACTGCAACCTGAAACCAAATGCATTATAACTTGGAACAATTCAGCGACTTGAAACAAGTCTATTTTACGAAATATATAATAATTACATATACTTGAAGTTCGTACAATTGTACTACCTAATACGATTGAAGAAATTGTTTATCGTCAGCAATGACAATTTTATCTAGAAAGACCGTATCTATTATTATCTATTTAACAAGGTATCTCAGCAGAAATAATGCTAAAAAACGGAATAGACGCAAACATATCTTGGATGGGTTTTAGCAGCTCAGGAGAACTTAGAGCAAGTGTCGTCGTAAAGCAGAGTACTAGGATTATTTCTGACGCCGTTAGTACTCCAAACGACGCGGCCAACTGTCATACTAGAGTCAAGTTGCGGATTTTGTTTGCCGGTAACGACTGAAGCTTTGGCTGACGTCCTAGAAAAAAATTTCTTAATTTCAGTCGAAAAACTTACGTAGCCGAAAAACAATAATTTTATGAGGATCTTTTTAGTTGTATGTCTTCGCTAATTTAGTCAACACCTCAGGGGTTTCCTAATATCACTATGATAAATTAATTTCACGATTGGTTTCGTAATGAAAAGAACATACATGATAGAACACTTAATTTTCCTCACCTATGTTAATTTAGTATGGAATCATGATTCATCAAGCTGAAAAGCACGAGGTGACGTAATTAATTTGACTAAAGATATTTTGTCCATATAGAATCCTGCCTCTGAATCTGGTGTTTTCATTTCAACCGAAACTACATAAAACTTACCTACATAAATAGTGCCAAGTTACATTCTTCAAAAATTAAGCTGGTAATGAGTTTCAATCTTCAATGTAACGAAGGTAATTCTTCAATGCAATGGATCTAATGTATATAAATACATCATTAATAAAATGAAATTCAATAAAATGAAATTGCTACCGCCGATTACAGAAGAAAGTTAGAATCAGCCGTAAATGCGTACTAATTAATGTCATGAAGAATTGCGTATGAAGAATTATGAACGTTACTATGCTGATCAGAATTGATAAGAAATTAAAATGAGTTCGATATACGAAGTATCAATTTTCCAGATTCTAAAATCTAAAGTGAGTAAAATTATGAACAGATTTGAGGAGAGACAGAAACGTGGGCCGGCAAAGCTAATACGAGCGGAGAATCTACCTCGAAGTCTCATGTCTTAGGCGTTGTTTGCTGCGGGAAGCGTCTGTTTGCACTCCTAAGAGCTTTCTGGGTGTCTCTTCGGCCAACTCGAGGGTTAGCTTCCAGAAAATAAGGGGAATCTTGCAGCACTTGACGCGTGACAACCTCACTTCCAAGAGTTCCAATAGACTCGTGCCTTTAGTAAGAAATTGCTTCGGTTGGGAAACGATACCGTTTTAAGCATCAACCGACGCATGCTTCTAAAGAGGAATGTTTTATGCCAGTTAAACGATATTTTAAGATACTGTAACCGGCACAAGAATTTTGTTGGCAATTTTTTGGGGGGCTGAGAGTTACTATTAGATTTTACCATCGACACAAGTTTAGAGTGAGAAATAAAGTTCGCAGGAGTGACGTCATTTAGTAAAGTTGCAATACGCAGAAGCTCTTATGGGTCTGAAAAACCGGCACTTCCTGAACCTGCAACAGACACATACCAGTGGTACCAGATAGTGTGATATTTTATTCAGATTTCCTACTTGCTATTAGCAAGAACTGGTCTGGGGCAGAAGTTACCTAAGTGGTGACACAAAAATATGTAGGTCTGACACATTTCACATTAAGGTTCGTATTTTGATGTGATGTCGATATTCGATAGGAAAACATTTATGATTATTTCAAGTAAACAAAAATTAAAAAACAAAAATAACAACCGGCACTTCATTACTATAAAAATTTAGTCTGATCTTGAAAGATTCAATCCAAAATTTTAAAAGGCAAAATGAAAGGAACACGTCAGTAGAAATTGCTACATTTTCCTCTATCGTCCGATCCGAATCCAGCTCAGAGTGACTCGTACAATTAACTCAGTTACAACATAGGCCGCCCAGAAATCCTCACCATCGTAGGAAGTGTAATAGTTTTATTCGGTTTCACGCTGTATGATGAGACTCCCTGCTGTCGGTCGAATTGCGTTAGGCCTCGGCAGACATCTTGTTGACGAGCTATCGGCTGCGCTACCACATCTTAATGTTATCGGAAGAGGTCCATTAAGGAGGCGGTTGCGGTATCGAGAATTTTAATGGAGAAAGCGCGAAGAACGGCGGACGATATTTGGTCTCAAATGTTTATTTTGGTAACATGAATTCGGAAATGTAGGAAGAAATGAAAATAAGAAAAATCACATTATAAACAACGACTAGTTTACTTAGATATACTTCTATCATGTGACATTTTTCGGTATTCGCTTGCGCTATGTTTGTATGAAATTATAATTTTTTATAAAACGGGTAAGTGTTAATGGGCTAATTGGTTTTCAACAGTTAGTACTTTGATTTTTGCTTATGCAATCAAGAATAACGAACTACGCTTTTTTCAAGAACCATTTGTAATACTAGAAGCTGAGCAGGAATGAGATTTATTTATCCTTATCTTACTCACTGAGGTACAGAAAAATGTAATTGGCGCAGTGCGTTGAATAGTTCATAATTTATAATTGTCCAGGAATAAATCTACGCTGTAACTACTCGAACATGCGACAAGTGAGCGTCCACCGGCACCATGTTATCAGTAATGATTTCTTAGATTCAATACCCGTAGAGTTTGTGTCATAGTAATGGCATCATCAATTTGAGAGGCAGTTTGATCTCGATAGTCTCCAGCGAGTGCCTTCCTGTATTTTAAAAAAACCTTTGTCAGCACACTGAACCTTTTTATAGCATTTATTGTATCCATATTGTCTGCTCATATTTCGTATATTTAGTGTGGAAACTATAATTGTGAATCAATAGTCTTCTTGTTCTTGTACGTTTTTGTCGAAGAAGCAGATATATTAGGGTATGCATCTTAAGGACAACACAGGATGACATATATGAATAATAACTGCGCAAAGAAAGAGTCAGGTATGGTAGCTTCACATAACTTACCGAACTATTGAGAGAAAGCTTACCCGTATCTGTACATGATATCATTGTAAGTGTCTACATATACACAGGAAGTAACAAAGTAATGTGAATGAATTTACCATCTGCACTAAAATTTTTGTAACAACTATTAAAATAATATTATACAGAAACAGGCATTCGTCAAGTTGTATTATTTGATGCAAATCAACTTGAATCCTAATATCTTTTGGTGAACGTTTACCGATTTATTCTCCGTTGCCGTTACAACAGTTTTATATACATATACATTTGATGTGTATGTGGCGGAATTTCTTGGGTAAAAATTGGAGAAGGTCTACTGGAGCCCAGCGAGAAATCAGCGCCGCGGTTATGCCGAGCCAAGTAATCAGCGCCGTGATAGCGCAGTGCCGGCGCAGTCAGGGTCGAGTACTTAGCAATAAACTTATTTTAACATGATAGCTTTTTACTTTTTTTCCTGTAGGCTCAGCGTGCGCGCAAGCGTATGGGCAGTCATGATTCATAAAGGCAGATGCGAGCTTTATAGTTTATAAAGGGGGATAAGTCCTATTACAAAATACTTCAGAATTTACCCGTCATTGACGTGTATTTCCTCTTTTCAAAAAATCCCGTCTCACAATTGGAAATTGTCATGTGGAGTAGTTATACAAGAAGAAGTTTTACACACATTTACGAGATGTATTCTCCTAGAAGTGATTTCAACTAAGTTCGTATAATTAGTTTGACGAACGACAAATATGTTAACGAATTATTTAGATGAAAGGATGAGATTTAAAATTGCAAACGTAAATAAATAATTTTGAAGATATACCCAATGATATTATTAATGATTCGAGCGACGCACAATTCTTCACCGTACTAAAATACTTTATACGGGAGTGATAGATGCAATACGGAACAATGTGATCATCCTAATAAAATCATTCCTTAAACAGAAAATCGAGGGAATGTCTAACAATATAAGAGCAGCAGTGAAAATCTTAATAACTTCGCAGTGAAAAACGATAAACTTAAAAAGTCTCGATATTGCATGGCGAGGGCTGCATCGGCCGCATCTAGCTAGTAAGTGAAATAAATCAGTAAACATTGAGACCAGAAATTGACATTCAGCTCAGAAATTATTTCGTGAAACGTATCTCGTTCTAGTCAGATATCGTATGGTTAATGTTTTGTGCAATGCATTTTGGTTCTGACAGTCCTGTCAATCAAATGTCGAAAACTTTCATTTTGTTTGTTTCTCAACTGGAGACAAAGCAACTGCCGAGATTCTGGCATGCATTCATACAGGAGGTAAATTCACTGATATTTAGTATTGTATCGAGTTGATTCATCTAGGGAAACAATATGAAATTGTTATTATTTGTATGACTAGGTTTAGAGTCGGCGAAGAAAAAAGTGTTGAAATTCTGACAAGCGTTAATGTATGTGAGCGGCACCAAATCCCCGAATGATGTTAAAAAAACGATCTTCTCAATTGCTTTATCTTTACGTTAGTTGAAATTAATTCTTTTCTGGTAAACAACGCAGTCTGCACAGATATACGCATTAATAAAGTCTTGCTATTGATGCGCTCAACATCATGACAATAGCAGACTCGGCTTATTTGCCTTCAGTTAGTTTATATTGTCCTGGCATATGAGACTCGTATACTTCCAGGAGTAAACTCGGAGATGAAATTGGAATTGTGCCGCACCGATTTGCTGACAGGTCACGAGTTTGCGCGAGAAAAATCTCTTTAATATCTGTAAGATTTTTTCATCCCTGTAAAATAAAATAACAACTGAGAAATTTATTCTGATGCCAATGCACGCGCCATAAATGTGTTTCTGTAATAAATAAATAAACAAGATTGGTTTGATTCGAGATGAAATAATTTCAAATACGCTTAATTTTGAAAATCGGTCTAAATTAGCTTCAGGTAGGTGGAGTTGAGGCGAAAAATATTTGCACACCTGCCTATGTTTGCAAATCGTCGATTGAAAGTTTAAAGAAGATTAAATATGAGAATGTTGGTAAATATTGTTTTTTACTTTTTGAAAAGGGGAGGGGGAGCGTTAAAGGCTCACAGCTTAATTTGCTCAGAAATAACTCGTGGGAAATATTGTAGAACTATCTAGTGTATAATTGAATATTTTCCACTCCAACCAAACCCCAGGAAACTTAATCAAGGTGTTCTTTTCCGATACTACGACCATAAATAATTTTAGTTTTCAAAGAATTTCACTCGTCTACTGGCAAATTTTTTTTAAATGAACAAGTTTTTTCTCATTAACAGTAAATAAGAGATTTATTTCATTGGTTTTGATCGCATTTATTGATGATAATTGATTAGATGATTCTCAGAAAAAACTTTAATAGGGGAAATGGCAATAATGATAATTTTATTAAGTCAATGACTTACAATAACTGTTGGATTTCTACGTTTAAACTGTTGACAAGTTAATGTTTAAAAAAAAATAATTGGTGGTATGAACTCCCTGAAGGAAGTAGTGCAAGCCTTTCAAGGGGAAAGAGGGAGCAACTCAAGGATCAATTTAAGGGGAAGGGAACGTACGGTACCGTGGACCTTGTTGGACTCGGACGGGCGTGGGTAAGGAGATTAAAGGGCGGCAGAGCGGCTCAATGCAAAGGACAGACGCAAGGACGACCTGAGCACAAACGTTCTTGGGCGAAACATAAAGGCACTTCACAAGCCTCTTGATGTACTGCAGTCGGACACTTGAGGATGCAGCACTGCATCATGGTGCTTGCAGAAATTTGTAATAACGAGGGTCCTTTACGATAACTTTTAAGTTGATCTCGGACAAAATGACATTAACTGATAATTGAAATATAATAGGATGTACTGGTGCTCGGAAGGTCCATTGTAAAAGTTAACGATTAAGATGAGCTCATCATTCACGAATATGTCATCAGAATTCAATGGTTATTAGCCTGAATGCTGAGGCTGCAAGTTGGTTAGACGCTGAGGCTGCAGGCTGGTGAGACACTGAACCTACAGGCCGGTTGGACGCTTTAGATTAGACGCTGAGTAGGCGCTGAGGCTCCAGGCTGGTTAGAGGCAAAGGTTAGGCAGGTTAGACGCTGTGGTTGCTGGTTGGTTAGACGCTGAGGTTACAGGCTGGTTAGACGCTGGGGCAGCAGACAGGTTAGACGCCGAGGATGCAGGCAGGTTAAACGCTGAGGTTGCTGGTTGGTTAGACGCTGAGGTTGCAGGCTGGTCAGCCGCTGAGGCAGCAAACGCTGCCTCAGTCTTAGACGCCGAGGTTGCAGGCTGGTTTGTGCCAATTAAAGGTTGCAATATGGTTGGACACGGAGCTAGTCTTTTGATCAGCTGGGGTGGAATATATAAGCGCTCTATTCACGCTACCCAGAATAACCGCTAAGGAGTCAGGTTTTATACACGGCCTCAAGGCTTGGCTGAGTCTCAGGACCTGCATGGTGCAGTAGCACAATGCGTCTTCATCGCGTGTCGATAGTCGGACTCTCACTTCATCCTGGTGGGCCGCGTGGGGACCATAAATAGAGAGCTCGAAGTCGCAGGAGCTGCTACATTAATTGACGCAGTGGCCACAGCTGCTGCTGCTGCCCTGGCGGCCACGGCCCATAGTAACAAATGGCGTGTAGGGAACACCTGATGTTCGTTGGTTCATCGCTGCCGCACTGAACAGCAGCCATTTATCTGAAAAACCTGACTTGGCTTCGAGACGGCGTGGCTTGTTGTTGCAGGAGCGGAGAAGAAATTTATATCTTAGAATGCGGCGTTTATGGGGTGAAATAAGGGGGCATTAAATAAGGTGTAATCAGGTATAGGACGTTTATTATCTGCCATAAGAATGAAATAAATATAAATTTTCAAACAAAACTGCTTATTATTATTATGAGAAAATTCAATTGTGAAATATTCTCAATTATAAAGCGAAATAAATTTTATGGTAAACCATGAGCGGTCTTTGTATCGCGATGATAAATTTTCGTTACCGATATTTCCAACCGTTCCAACAAATAACTTTGTTTTAGTACTCACGGCTGTTAGCTGTAACACGACTAAAAATAATTACGTAATTAAATTTCTAAAACAATTTAATTTCTTTCTTTTTTAACAATTTTCGAAAATTTTCTATCATTTACTCGAGACGTGCGATTACAGTCGTTTAATTCTTCCACCTAATAAAGATGTATGTAGCTAATTTACACTTAAAAAAACGTTTCGAAGTCCAGCTCCATCATCAGTTCGACAATCTAAGAGTGAGTAAAATGATTTTAATCATTTTTAGACTGTCGAACTGATGATGGAGCTGGACTCCGAAATGTTTTCAATATCGATATTGTGAATTTCCTTGGCGTTTTCTTTGCTTTTAAATTCCTTGTGAACTTACGATATAAGCACACTGATAATATAAGTAATGATCACTTATGTTATTTATTGTCCCAGTTTGAGGACAACAGGATGATGGGGCCATCACCGGCCCCGATGGCCTCATTTATAAAGCATTAACATTTCAGGGGCTGCTCGTGCCGCGCTTCCGTCGCCTCGTCAGGTCGGCGGAGATTGAGTCTCAGGCCGCGCGGTGGCTGAGCTTCCGCCGCGCGAGAGGCCGCGGTCCAAAAATTATTCCCCAGCCCAACTATGATTTTTATGCCGAGTATTTTTCCTCAGGTTGCTGGCAAAGTTTCTGGCAAGCTTAACTAAAGGAAATTATAAGATGTGTGAAAATCTTGCTTGAAAGGCTGCTAATGACTAATTTCTTCAGTTCGATGAGGCAGAAACTGAGGAGTATTGCAAATTCTTTGCGGGAAAGAAGTGAACAATTCAGTCATAAATTTCATTTACTGTAGCACAGTTAGATAATTTTTAAGGAAATATTACATTTTGTTAACAGTTATACATCTATTTAGCGTAAAATTGTACCTCTAAACATTTTTACCCAAACGGAGAGTACAGTCCTTGATAATATATCGATATTAGAATTTTGCAGTAACCAGAACGGAGGAGCCACGCCCGGTGTTGCAGGGGGCAGCGAGCCCGGCGTCGGTGGCCGGGATATTGCTTTTCCGGTCGGTAATGAGGCTCTAGGCGTCACACGCAGACCAGCACCGCGCACTATATGGCCATGACGAGCTCGCCGGCGATTGCGGTTTCTGGGAGAGGTTTTTAATATTGCGTGCGTTCTTGGAAAAGTATACGACTTCATGGTGGATGGAAGCAGGTAATATCACTGAACTTTGATAACATTTTCAAGCAGATGCTGATAAAATTGTTAAGCACTCATATTACTGTAAGTATCATTGCGTATTCACAATACAAATGTGCATTAATAAACCGGCTTGATACATATATTAAAGTCTAACAAGAAAATGATTATGAATGTAAATAGTTATGGTCTTAAAATCGCTTTATAAAAACAATTTGTAATACAACCTGGAAGCAGAAGGAAAAAGGAGCTGGGAAAATATTATCAGCGCTTCAACTCATTGACGATAGGTATAGAAAGCATTGTTTTTATATTGGAACTTGACACATAACCTTACTCTAACCCAGTCAGTGCAGTACTCGTCAAATCACAACCGGCACAGCTCCATTGAAAGGCAATGATGTAGTGTCCACGTATACAAGCCAGTCACGACAAGACGGTATTCACGGTGCACATACGCGATACAGGTTTGTCAGAACGCAAAACATTGCCTAGAATTTTTTTTGGGAAGAAGTTTAGTTATGAAAAGTTACTACTATGCTCCACAATATCCATGATTTCATTGTAGCGATGAGAATTGAGCGAAGAATCATGTGTGATGGCAAATGACCACTGTTATCTAATAATGCTCTGTCGAAGCTCTGTAGATGAAAATCTGGTGCTGGAAATGCTGGTAATTTAGTATGTAATCAGCCATTTAATGCTAGGAAATTCAACCCTAGTAATAGTGTAAAACTCTTTCTGGGTAGGGTTTCTTTATATGTCTAGCTCACTTAGTGAACTAAAATTGAATGTCTGTTTTCCACAAGTTCGGTTGACACGCATGAAACTAGGACGCCAATATAGAGATAAAATTAATGAATAATTCTTCCAATAATTTTATCCTCATGAACGGCAAGCGGTGGTTGATAGAAAATTTTAGAGCTCTTGTAGAGAAAAACTTTTTTTCTTACGTTTTTCGGGTTAAGTAATATGTTATATCAGCCTTAAGACTACAAAAATTGAAGAATTAGTGAAATTTCATTAACTTGGAAAATTCTATTACATTAGGATGTATGAGATTTGAGAGCAAGATGAGGCTTAATATAGAACTATTGAGTATTGTTTAAAAAATTAGCCTTTCAAAAAGCGAACCAATTTTAAAATATTCAGTCTTCAGTAGAGTAAAATTGAAAATTATATGAGCTGTTTCAAAAAGCATTCGTCTCTGATAAATTATTTTAAATCTCACAGACTTCAAAGAAATGGTTGAAGTTCTGGCTCAGTTATGCAAGAAAGACTCCAGAAATTTTCAGCTAGTTGTACAGACTTGAATAAAATAAAATAGAACTGAAGTGAGTGAATATTTGGGTAAAAACAAGTTGGCTGGCAGAAGAGATATTTATTGACGCTAGATTCCTTCCTTATCGTTCCTTATCGGAATCAGCTTACTTGACACGAAACAAATGTTAATTAAGTTATCTAGTGAAACTAGATAACTTCAACTTAACTTAAGATACTAAATACTAGATAATAGAGTTAAGATACTAGATCTTAACTAGATAACTTCACATTAAGATAACTTAAGTGGAGTTATCTAGTGGAAAAATCTTCATTATAAGAATACAATAATTCAATATGGTTCCGAAAGTCCTCTCAAGTCTGAACAATCGTTTAATAGGAACTCTATAATATCGAGTTCAATTTCACCAATTGAAAGTCATAAATTAAGATTCTTTGATTCAATCATGAATATTAAGAAAGACTAATTTTGTCGCTCCAGCGACTAATGACTGTGTTTTCATTTCAAGTCTTTATTATTATATTTTATTTCGTTCATGTTTTGAATGGCCAGTATAATTTAAAGCAGGATCCTAAAAACCCTCCTATAGAGACCATGGCCGAGGCTTCATTTAAACACGAAGACGCGATAAGAAGTCCCGTACAAAGCGCCTGCCCAGTGTTGAAAACATCCCTCTCGCCGACCCTCTTTGAACGCAGGCTTCGCAAGTCCATTCTGCCGGCCAGATTTTAGCTTCACGCTTCATAACACTCGAGTTCTTCTGATTATTTATGCGCGCTTTGTTTGCCAACTCCGCAGATCGAGTCGAGAATAAGATCTTGAAATTATCATGAGTTGGAGCAAGCAGAACGACGCCACAGCTGCCGAATTGAAGAGCCAAGAAATGTGGAATGTCGGGTGCCAGTGCAATAATGGTTAGAGGAGGCATTTAAAACGTCGCGAAAACACTGATGTATTGTTTGACAATGTTGATGAGAAAACGGAATCTACGACCCTGATCATGTTTCCATATACATTCTTTTGTTGTATATGATAAAGTTTGACACATGCGATTGGGTAATCGCAAAATAATTGCTAGACTTTCATTAGAATATTGTTAGGGTTTTATAGAGCAGATTTTAATTCATCAAGTATTTTTATATTTGACAAGTATTTTTAGGTTTAGAGAAATCTGTTTATTACCTGCACGGGTTAGGAATAGCAGGCTTGTCATTGTTGTGCGGAACCGTGAAGGAGGTGGGTGTCGTGTGTAATCAGGGTGTGTGTAAATAGGCGTCAAATCTTTGGCTTTAATTAAACTATGGTGGAAATTTATTCTGTGTTTGTCTAAAATTAATATATTCAATTATGTATTTATGTATTTATTTGTATTTATTTATGAGTCCATTAGGTTGCACTGGTTGATTGTTATTGATGTATTTTCAGGGAAGCCTCGAGACTTAAGAATTACACCTTTTAACTAAGAACTCTCGTATGAATTGAACCCTGGGAGAAGGGGACAAAGGGGGTTGAAGGACGACGCGAGCCATAAATGATCAAGAGTGTTTGGGCCTAGCTGGTTTAAGGATTGAGCCCACAACAATATGAGAAAATTATTTTATTGTATGCTACGGCTGTGTTTAATATAAAATATAATTCTTAATTCTATCTGTCTACCAAACATCCTACGCGGTTCGAAATTTTAGCAACACTTTCGCCAAGTTTATTACTTACGTACGTAGAGTGAGGGAACGGTACCCAACTCACTTTTACCGAGTTTACACTCGGAAGGAAACGACGAAGAGATTTGTCAAAAAGCGTTCAATGTTTTTGAACCATTGAGCAGAAAAATATTGATTTTGTTATATTAATTAGTTGTGCATACAATTCTGTCTTTTATCTGTCCAAAGTGCAGAACACCGCATCAGAGTATTGATCACTCATGGTAAATGAAGTTGAAACAGTGTTGACTAGGAGACGATTTCGTCGAATAAACGTTTAATCATCGTTGTTTCAACGCCAGCTGCCTGGTGTAATGGGAATCAACTTTCTCGTAAAGGCACAAGATATCATCAACAACAAAGTATTATCAACCCCGTCAATAAATGGATGAATTTTTACACTACAAATCGACCGAGCAAGGAAAAGTTTGTGCGGAGTACATCACTACGTTTTATTTTATTAAGCTTAGCGGAGTTAAAAATATCACAAAATTTATATTACTTTCATTTATATGGCAGTTTTTTTACTAAATGATTCATAAGAGTCAGAATGAATGCTGCATTCAACCAAACTGGCAAAGTGTGGATGCATTTTCATTACTCGCAATGAGCAAAGCTGTAATTGGACGACAGAATTTCTTTCATTTCTCTTTAATCAAATTAAAAGCGTTGACCATTGAAAGGCTCATGTTCGTTACCTAATAATTGATTTCTGTTAACCGTAAATGAAATACATATGAGGTAATTAAAAGTTCTAAAGATCAAAGGTTTGCTGATCGAAAAGGGGGGTTTCCCATAGGACTTTGCAAAGGCCATAACGTTATCGGGCTTCGGCCGATGGCTTGTTAAATAAAGTTTATGCTAATGAAAGCCAGCTGATATATTTGAAGGCATCTCTGTTCTCTGTAAATAATTACCTCTGTTCACAAGTTCTGGAACAAAAACTATGTTTACCTGTCCTCGTAGCATCGGAAAGCACCTATATAACCATGTTAGATATTAAATATTTATACAAAATTGCTCGACGAGTCAGTTCACTACAAAAAAAATAACACATTTATAAATTCATGTTCAATAAGATTTATATTTTAGAAGCCAATCGCAAACTTTGAAGTTTCTGTCGTAAACTTTTGGAAAGGTATAGAGTTACTGACCAACACGACTAGAATGCCAACGTATTCAACGTATTCATCACACAGCGTTCTGCGGTATCAAAAAGAACGACATTCAGAAAATATCAAAAGGAAACTCCATCCGGCATCCGGTCCCCTTCTCTGGTCAAAGGCTCATGGAGGTCCCCTCTCCCTCAGACGCGGTCCGTTTTGTTCTTTAATTTGAGAATCCATTGAATTTCTCCACACATGCAGCGCTATACACAGCTTCTGCACAAGCTTTAATCTCGGTCATGTTACTGCACGGTTTCCCTCATTGAGAAATGATCAAGGAACGCGTCGTAACTCGACATAAATGATGACATATACGCTTTCCTCGGCCCTTACTTTTTTTAATATTAAATAACAAAGGGATGTGTGTAAAGGACGAGGAGTGAATACTGTGAGTAGTATTGAGGTGGCTGAATTCTTGATGTCCTGTGGATTGATTGACCAAGAAATAATTCAATAGTACAGAAGCGCTAAATAATTATTGATAGCAATACAATTATATTTCGCAGTCAGAAGAAAGTTATAAAAACTAAGTGCTGATCAATTTTGCTCTCTTTCGGCTTTTGATTATTAGTTCTAGGCCGCCAACGTTACACATTGTCTGTTTGCGATTAGAAAAGATACATTTTGAGTCTCTGTAAATGGATAAAATATTTTATTAATATTTAGAAAATATAAGTATATTAATTTTACTAGAATAAATATATATAAATGTATGTTAAAAATATATAAATATTTTGAAGCATAAAATCTTAAAATAACATTTTTGTCGTCACCTAAGCAAAATTCAGCAGGCGGGGTGAGTTTTCTTATGGTTGATGGAATAATTTGTTTTTTAACTTGGATTTGTTAATTTGTGTTAATTTGTTTTTAACTTTAACTATCCTTGGGATAACTATCGGTTGGCTATTCGCAAGCCTAATTTAAATAGTTTACTAAAAAGGATAAGAAAAATAGCAGGAGCAAATGTAAAACCAAAATTGTATTAAATGAAGCTTTTGAAACAATTAGATGCAGGAATATGTTTTGATATTCAAAGCATAACTAATAAAATGAAGAATTTTATTTAAGAATTAAAATGCGTTCCGATGTAATTCCAGCACTTAAGCGAGATCGAATGGAAATAAATACAAATGGGAATAAAAAACATAATGAGAATACATTAAACTAGAATGGGAAAAGGTAAATATAGTTCATCAATTAAACTAATATAGCGGGAGCTCTGCGAGTTTTACACTCCACATTTCATTTACTTTATTCCCCTTTGAACTTTGAACGACATACTCCGAGTTAAATTAATGTTTAACTCAGAAAAAGGAAATGTCCATTTGGAGATGAAAAATTTTGTCTATCAATGCTCACTGTCAGGAAGTTAGAAATCCAGAATTAAAACCATCATGCATATGACTGTAAAACTCAGCCTCATCATGATAGTTTCATTCAAATTAAAATAAGTGTTCACTTATTCTGAATAATTGGTGTTTTATGTATAAACTTCATGAATTGAAGTTAATCTTTGAAGCCGAATTTCAGAAATTTATAGAGAGAAATTTGCAGTAAAATTCGATACTTCCTATCCGAATAATCCGCAATTAAAAATTGGACGACAATCCTTATCTTCCCAGAAAATTTCGTTTGCTTCTACGATACAGTGGGGGGAAATAAATATTCGTACACTTGAAAAATCGTATTTTAATGTATGTAAGTACACAAACTTAACAGGAAAAGTGATTTAAATTATCAACTGTACTAAAAGGAACATTCAAGTGGCTAGCAATCTTCCTATAACTTTCTCCTTCCTTCCAACGCGATAGAATTAGTTGTCTTTGGGAACTTGTTAGTTCTTTACCTTTAGCCATTTTTGAGACCTTCTTGTACTACAAACATTGAGAATCTTAAGGTGGTGTGCTAAGAAGAATGGTATAAAATACCAGTCAGCATCTGCAAATCATTGGTCGAGACGTATAGAAATAGACTGGTATCTGTTGAGCTGAATAAAGGGTATTCAACCAAGTATTAAATTAAAATAATGCGGATTTATTGTTTTGTACGAATAATTTTTTCACCCGAAAAGTGAACATGTTGCATTGTTTTTTGTTGCATTGAGATTTAATTTCTTTTGATATTTTTTTTGAATACTATGCGTCTCTATACATAATTTAAATCACTTTTCCTGTTAAGTTTGTGTACTTACATACATTAAAATACGATTTTTCAAGTAAACGAATATTTATTTCCCCCCACTGTAAGTGCTGTAACTCCTTGAACGTTTCAATAATTTTGATGACAGAAGGTGAACACAAATTTTGGGCATAAAACAAAAAGGCACGACAAATCATAATAAAAACTTTCAAGATTTTCTTTATTTGAGCTTCATTCACATTTGAAGGTTTCCAAGACATCCAGTCATCAAATTAGCCAAACTGTGATTACAGCTGTATTGGTATTATAGCGTTATTGCTGTTACTATTACATTGGCTGAGAATTGTTTTGGTATTTAAGCTAAATTGGCATTAGATCTATATTGATATTAGAGCGATCTTGATATTAGAGCCTCACTGGCGCTTGAGCCATACCAGCATTACTGCAATATTGTCATCAGAGTTATATGGTCATTAGAGCTATTTGTGTATTAGAAGCTATATATTGGCATTTGAACTATGCTGATATGAGTGCTGTATTTATATTGGAGCTTGCATATGGGCAGATCCTATACGGCTCTAGAGCTGATGCGTCTAAAGTGAAAGATCGAATAGCCAGATTCGTCATGCTCCGTCAGGATCATTCGGAGCTCGCAGTTTACCTCTAGCTCCTATAAAGAGTCGATAAATAAAATGGGAAATATTGAACAAAATAAATATTGAACAGAGTAGGATTGTGTTTTCGGAACGTAATTATTTAATTTGTAAACAAATTGATAATGAATGCTCTGTGTTTATCTGCATGACATCACTTATTTATGTGAAAATTCAAGTTCCATTCACTTGGACTTCCATACAATTCATTTTCGCAATAAAACTAGAAACACGATGGAAATCATGCAAGCGAAGTGGCGTGGCACTGTGCGTGCTCGAGCTCTAACGAGCCAATGAAAGTAACAACAGCTTTCGATACCTGGTGACAAGTGGAGCTTGTTAGCTGCTCGTCACACGCAGCGACTATATAGCTTTCCAAAACCAAACATTTTTTGATGATATTTGAAGTGACTTATTGAATGTACTGAAGTTAAGGTGATTGACATCGTTATGCAGGAAACCACCTGTGATGACTGAATATATTGTGTTCAATTATTCATATTAGTATTTTAGTAATTCGAGGCAAAAAATCATATTCGTTATTTGTACAACAGGGGCATCGATCAGTACGTTAATATGAACCAAACAGTGGATGTACGGCATTTAAATTGAATAATGATATAAGTACCCAAAAATTTTGTTTCTTACTAGCACTCTATTGATAATTTGATTTACATTTTAGGAAGCAAGTTTTTCCCGTTAGAACATCAAAACCAACGGTTGTCTTAAATCTAAACAAGGACGTGAATTTACTTGCAACCAAGGACGTAAATTTAGGAAACCGATGGTTAGCGAGCATGGCTGGCTTCAAGCTGAAATTAGTAAATGTAACTAGGATTTTGAAAACACTTTCAAGTTACCGATGGTAAATATGTGAGGCATGCAAACCTTAATTTTATTGCTGGCCTATATATAGAATTGCTCTGCAGATCGTCTCTGGCTCCCACTCATTAGTCTGCAGTACAGACAGCAAAGAGAGCTCTGCAGGTCGTCTCATGGCTCCCACTCATTAGTCTGCAGTACAGGTAGCAAAGAGAGCTCTGCAGGTCGTCTCATGGCTCCCTTCGTCTCGTGGCTCCCACTCATTAGTCTGCAGCGCAGGCAGCAAAGAGAGCTCTGCAGGTCGTCTCATCAGAGCCCGTCAGTTGCAGACGCTGCCAGTCAGCTCGACTAGCAGGCAAGCAGCTAGGCAGCAAGGCTCTGCTGCTCATACCTCGTGAAATTGCTTTATTGAGGTGCATCCTGAGCCTCCTGTGCCTCGAGTGCAGGCGGGACTGCCTCCAGCAAATTAGCTGCAACGCTTTGTATGCCTCCTCAAACAACGGCCGCTACTCCAACTCGACTACACATACAAAATAGAAATTAATGCGAGTCCCTTCAATGCCAGTCACTGAATGGAATCGTTTCCGTTTCTCCGAAAACGCAAATTGGCTCGTCACTTGGCTTCAGCTTTTTAGTTTAACAAGGAAAATAAGAAGTAAACAAGGAATAAAAATAGTTACAATTATTTCGGCCAAAATTGAATGAATTGGAAAAAATAGATCTGGAAGAGTTAGTTTAAGTGGTTTGTAGGCGGAATTGATGCATTGACATTAAATGATACACATTGACAATATGCGGGATGATAAAGTGAAAATCATTGCTCAGAAACGTGTTATTGAAAATTACTAAATGAAATCAATGAAAAAATTCGTTCCGACTGCCGACCATTTTGAAATCTGTGCCAGTGTTGCGAAAACTAAAGAGGCGAAGCAGGAAGTGTACCGAGACATTTTTTTAGATGACATGAGATTGTTTAGTGATGCAAAAATAAAAGAAAGAAGTTAAGAATTATGTGAGCCCAGGTGCGCCATGATGCTGGCTCGGTCATTACAATCTTTAAATGACATGGATAAGCTGCAAGCTGCAACGTCCACAAACGAGCATCGTCGGATTACACTTATTAGGATACATACTTGTGATGATCTGCTGCTTAAAATTTGTCAACACCAATCTATACCGAGAGGAAAGGTTATTACTATATTTTCAAGCTATTGTTATAATGTTGAACTAATTTATCAACAAAAATTGTCTGCGATACAGTACATACTTTTTCAGAAGTTTTAAAAGCCAAGTCAGGAAGACGGCGGCTCTGACAATATTAGATACAAGAGAAACCACCCACAGAGCTTGACTGCAAAGTAGCTTGTAGTGCGAACGTATGAAAATTATCACGATTACATTTTGTAGAAGAAAAACGAAACGGCGTGCGCTCTGAGGGAGGGGAGCCCAGCTCTCTTATATTCCAGTCAGCATGAGCGCTGTTCGACAAATCCAATGAAAATCACTGGGCCATAAAATTCGATTTCGGGCAGTTATCATTCGTGCCTTGACGGCGTGAATGAAGTGCCAAGCGCGCGCGGGGCTGCAGAAGCTGCAGTCTTTTTTCGACGCCTCTTTTCCGGATCTTGAGGTCTGCTTGATGTGTGCTACTGCCACTGAATGCAAATCAGCTTTTGGAATTGAAGCTGAAAAATCAAGGCAATAAGAATGGATCAGAGATAAATCAAATTATTGGATTTTCATATTATTGTAAATGAGGGACGTCAGGTGTAAGTTGGTAACAATCTCAATTCTATTTTAAATATTTTTCTACTTATATAGAATCTATTTATTTATTTAAGTAATCATGTAGTTTTCTTCTCTGGTCAATTTCAAACTCATATTCAGCAACACAACGCCCACAATAGTATACAGACTTTCCATTATTTATTTTATTTAATGATGTGGAATCCAAAATGAACAAAATGGTAGACTCAGCCACTAAAATTTTGGAATGATTTCAATTAGATTAAATGATGAGTAGTTGTATTTCATTAAAAATAGTGAATTAAACTCCCGAAGCTGCTGTAATTTTCTTATAACAGTATTTGTATTCGAAATTAGAGCTTCAGACATTTTTGTGGCTCGTTTTTTTCTACGAATTAGAATTTTTGGGCAAGAAACTGATGGCTTGAATCGGTATATTATATAAATAGACTTCAACTTATATCGAAACCATAGCTGGAGCTTTCGAAATGTTAAAATCTAAACGCAAGAGACAAATAAGGGCCTCGCATTTTTTCAAGTAGACACGTTCGCTGTCTTCATATTTAAATGTGAAATCTACGTAACTGGTAATTTTTTTGCGCGGTGGACTTGACAGTTACGATCGTGGAAATAATTAAGTCAATTACACGAGAATGCTACGGGCCTCCGCCAGCAGGAAGCCATCTCTCTCGGTCCTCCTCAGAGATTATTCACTTCATTAATTTCTTGGTGAAAATGAGGGCCTTCTGGTTATTCATGGACGCTCTTCAGTGATAAGTCGCGCGGCACTGCTAGCCCTCGAGCAGCCGACTCCCTCATTCTTCATTAAGACTCGGGATCTCATTCATCAAAGCCCAGGATTGTGAAGTTTTTTAAGGGAAACTGAACTATCGCGGGCGGCAGCCGCGCTTAATTATGAGGAGTATGTGCATTTGTCGCTGCACCGGTCCCTTCAAAGAGCTCTTACACTTGAGCAGCTTCAGGATTAGCTTAGAAATCCCATTACCAAAGCTAAAATCTGCCAGAGGATTATTTTCCATTCTAAGAACTAGCACGCTTTTCATTAAACGGTCGAAAATACATCAGACCGGAAATTTGATGTTTCTTCAACAACTATTAGGACAGCTATTTATATAATTTCCGAGTAAAAATCACAAATTAGAAATTTTAAACGAATTGAAAAGTGGCAGCATTTAATTATTGACTTGATCGCCCTAATTAAACTGGATGATTCATGCAACACAATTTAATTGATTAATTAATTAATTGAATAAGAAGTTGGCTATAACAAGGAAATAAGGAGTCACATTGATTTACAATAAATAATAAGAAATGAAAGAATTACCCGAAATTTTTTATTAACATAAATTGCATACGTATCACAAGCTCTACAGTAAATTCGAATATAGTTGCATCTTGCTGCTCATTCATGAGGTAGGATCTTTCTGAATAAAGTAATAAATTTTAGATATTCTGGAAGCAAAGGTGCATAACAATAGGCGTATGCTAGAGATATTTTCAAAGCCATTTATTTGATGCTGGACCCAAATGTGAAGGTGAAACAAAACTCATAATAATGTAACTATAAAAGAGTAAGCGCTACTTTACATGCTGAACACTATAAAAACTGAAGGAAGTGTTTCCTAAATGATATAAAACACAGGAATATGGTCACAAACTCTGATGCAATAATTAGCAAGGCGCGCGAACTGACATCTAATTGAAAACAAAATGAGTAGGATACGTCAGCGGCATTTTGAGTTGAAGCGTCGCAGCCGCTGTAACCAAAGCTGTCTCCTTTTATGGCCCATTTAATACAAGTTTAGAAGGCCATGAACAAGCGGCACACGAGCTCATTTCTTCCAAACGACAGACCTAAACTTCTCTTCTTACTATAGTGCCTAGCATGCCTCGTTTTGCTATGCAAGGCATCGTATTCGTTCCATCAGAAAACTATCGCGCACTTTTATCACTTCGTAAATGAGTTATGAAAGTCAAATTTCGTCTCTGTAATAAGGCTGTCCGATACAGCATCAAGTTTGTACTGAATTAAGCTTCAAGGATAGGGCGAGTGAAATTGAGACGTAAGCTACCAGGTTTCAACATGGTGGCGGACGATTCCGATGTATAAAAATTATTTATGAAATTATTGAATTATCGAAAGTAGATTCGGTGGCAATTTTTTTCGCATACAAAATAAAATTGCAATGAATGTGTTAAAGCAGAAATTATTAGATCTGAGAGCAACCAAATAAGATATTTTTACTTGTATAAATTTAATTTTTCGAAATTCATCAGTTCAATAGAAGAAATATCAGCTTGTGATTTCAGTAAACGAGAAAAAATGTTGTAAGTATTTTTATACCTAAATTTATCAGCTTTAACATAAATAATAAAGGGCAAATAAACATACTATTTCAAAATGTATAGCGGAAACTTAAGTTTAAAAGTTAGAGGAAATTTATTCGAGTGAAAAGCTCAACTATATTAAACTTTTACCAAATAGATAAAACGAAACTTTCAATAAAGAACAATCTATGTTCTTTGATGCTCTTTTGTTTCAAGAAGATTCTGTTCTGCGTATCAAAGCATAAGCAATTCAATGAAGCGAAAGTGAAAAATCCTCGTATGAGACTTTGTGAGAGCTGCCAGCAAGCTTGGTCGTTTTTTTCAGTTGGCATAAACATATTCGCTCCTGCAGAGCGGCTTGTCCAACGTAAGCAGCTTAGCGACGCAAAATCACGACGCTAAGTTTTTCCTCCAACTGAACGGGAAAACACGAAGAACGCAATTCAACTGCTTTAGCCCAACTGATGGGCAGAAAACGTAAAACGCAACTCAACTGCTTCAGCCCAACTGATGGGGAGAAAACGTAAAACGCAATTCAACTGCTTCAGCCCAACTGATGGGGAGAAAACGTAAAACGAAACTCAACTGCTTCAGCCCAACTGATGGGGAGAAAACGTAAAACGAAACTCAACTGCTTCAGCCCAACTGATGGGGAGAAAACGTAAAACATAACTTCAGCCCAAACTTAAGTTCGAACACTGAAGTGAAATTCGAAGCAAAGAAAGTTATGTTTATAATATCATGGCACGTTAAGTTCGTACAGGAATCTTGCAGGAAGCCTAAAATTCGTTCAAAATTAAAATTTGGGCCTAAAATTTGTCACTGAATTCTATAATGTTTCAGTCAAACCAGAAGGAAGAATAATTCATGACTACTTAGTGCTGGGAAGACAAAAACAGTTTTATCTGACTCAAAGAAAAAATAATTAAGCAGGAATGGGTCTACTTAATTAACTTAAAAAACTTAATTCGCAAATTATGTTCAAACGAGGAAAGATTTAACCAGGAGAGCTAAACCTGATGTGGAAGTTTAACCTGGTTAAACAGGTTAACACGACGTCTCTCGTCAACTGGTCTCTTCCGAGCACCTCGATCCCGAGGCCCTACTTGTGTAGCATTCTGAGGCAATGAGAGCTGGCGATGGATTAATTGCGACGAAATTTGATCTCCAGAGGAACGGATAAACGTTAATGGTATCAATGATAAGCTTTAATCCAATTTTGAATAAACTTTAGATTCGTAATTCTTACCTGCATGGCAAATCATTATTACACAGAAATTATCAACAGGTTCATTTTTAGAATTAGAAGGTTCATTTAGAATAGAATATTGTTTGTTCGCGTATTTTAAACATCAATTTTCTAGACGAAGCAACTCTGAAAAGTTTGATCATCGCCCGTTATGAGAAAGCCTCGAGAACCGTCAAACTGTCGTTCGACGAGGAGCGTTTAGCCATAATAATTATTCACGTAGCAGTCAATCTATACGAAGTTGGGGCGTCAAAACTTCTGCTGTTGAGATCAAAGTTCTATTGGACTTTGCAACAACTTATACCGGCTCCAAATTGAACGTGTTCGTCCGTCGACTAACTTGCCTCCTGAGAACTGCAGCGGCGACGATGGTTTGACGAGACTCTTAAGAAAATATCACGAAATGCAGCGAAGAAATTTCTAGAGAATACCACAAGTATATATATATATAGGCTTCTGGAAACACCGGAAACTGAAGGAGATTTGACCAGAATCCTTAATGTCAGATTATTGGCGGTGTCACTTGCAGCCCTCGGTCGACATACGAATAAAATAAACATGTTTTATGCCAATTGTGGAGGCTTATCGTGTTTTTTTAAAGTTGATTATTATAAA
This sequence comes from Hyalella azteca, assembly GCF_000764305.2. NCBI lineage: Eukaryota > Metazoa > Arthropoda > Malacostraca > Amphipoda > Hyalellidae > Hyalella > Hyalella azteca. The sequence goes on along the minus strand of NW_025945670.1, from coordinate 144,991 downwards.
ATGAGGATATTTTTTTGTTCAAAATGATCGCCCAAAATAAACTTAAATTCTTGCTGACACCAACTATTGGAGGGTTACACGGTTCAAGAGTACCTTCTGCCAGAAGGAATTATGAGTATTATACAAACAGAAAAATTTAAAATTTTGGATTTTTGTAAAGAGAGCAAATTTTCCATGAGATAAATAAATAACTTGGAAATAATTATCCAGCACAATGTTAAAAAATGTCTGGGTTCACATTTTGGGTTCAGATTAACGCGTTATGACGGCCGAGCTTGGCACATTTCATCAAGGCGCGCAATGATAAATCGCGCAAAGTGTAATCAATTCCGAATGTGATGAAATAATTCCATTTGCCGGGGTGGCTGAGGAAGAAAGGCTGTCAGACGGAGACACGCCGAGAATTTATCGTGCACGACTCAATTTACTTGAGTAACGTTTCCTTTGAGGCAAATAACTCGGCAAGTTTCTAACGGATTCCGATAACGTCTCATAGGGTTGCGCGGTGACCCTAACTATATAAAATACGAGACTTTCTTCATATCACATGAATGAGACGCTAGTCAATTCGATGGCCTGGGACTGATGAATATCGTCATTTCACGTAAGACATTTTCAAATTTAAGTCAAGAAACTCAGTTTAAATGTATGGTTCCTTCTGAAAATGATAGTAAGGATATAATCAAATTTGTGAGATCGGAATTTTTTTAGAAGGCACTTTATTTCGTTTATAAAATACTAAAAATTTTTAAGAGGACATTTGTGGATATTCATGATTTAATAACAGCTGATGAGTAAATTAAAGTAGGAGTAAAACTGAGCAAAATACTCAAATTGATACGCAACTAACTTCAACATCAATTCACATTCTGGATTGCAGCACTCTATAGCGGGATTAATGCGAGCAGTACTACACTATATGAAGATTTAACCAGAGCGTCATAAATTTAGAGTAAACAAAAGGTAATCGATCCGGGACTGCTTTATGATCGAGTTAGGACGGACATCGACGACAGGTTCGGGCCCAGCGATGTCGCCACGATCTACATGAAGCAATCTCAAGCTGGGCTTCACGAAGATTATTGCATTTGTAAGGATACAGACGCGAGCAAATAGAGCTGCACCCTCTCGTGCCCAGCCATCACTGGAGGTGCTATCGTTCTTAATCGCAGACAAACACAGCTGCCGGCCATCGCTATGTAAACTGATGGCATGGCAAGCCGGAGTTCAATGTATATCACGCAAATGCATTTGTCGAACAACGATGTGGGATCAAGAGTTAGAGGAGCCCGAGTGACACTTGTATTCCTAAATTGCTAGGTTGTATTTCGGCATGTTCAGCGAGGTCGGCTTCATATAAATAAGAAGTGGCGTATTTTTTCACCAAGTTATCGAGTCAATTCGTTCGGATTGTTGACAGTACGTTAATGAGACAATGATTGGCGAGATTATTTTTTGTGCTGTTGAAATACACTGCCAAACACTAAATATTTAATATATAAAACATCGTGAAATAAAATAAAAATAAAGAAAGTATATAAAACCATAATTGCTTCGTGTGAAAAAGCGTACCGAAATAAAATCGGAATATACTGTATGGCATTGAATTTGTTATTTATATAGTCAGAAAACGGCATCCAAATAAATGACAAGGAGCAATTTCGAGCGAACTCAATATGAGACTTCCTAATTCTCTGTATGTGTTGCAAGTAAATCATTCACTTGTGACTGACTTTTTACAAAACAAATAATAACTTTATTCAAGAGTCTCGCTCAAAGGTCGAGTGTCATGCACTCACTGCATGAAAGTAAGTGCACAAATGTTTCTGTACTTGAAGAAGACGAAGTGCAGAGCTGCAACGACGCGTGCTCGAGAGCCCAGCAGCATTTTGACAACAGACAATTTTATTTCCAGTGTAGAGAGCACTGCGGAGATCTCATTTGCTCGTTGCAGAGAGCAAACTGTTTTTTTTCTTTAGCAGGGACTTCGCGTGTGAAGCAAGAGGCCGTGTGTCCAGGCATCTTATAGCTGATTATAAGTCATATTGATATTGATAACAGATATATTGATAACAGATATATTGATAACAGATATTCTTCTTAATGTGTCATCGTCAATTCGAAGAATGACCGGACTCTTGGTTTAAAAAGTTTATGATTGCTCATGGTAATTAGGCACTTTTTAACACACCATTTCTTTCACCCTAAGTACCTTACTTGCACGTCTTAGTGGTTTTTAGCTGGTCACATGACAATCCCGTATCGGTGAAATGATCACTCGTTTCATACAGCAATTTTGTAAATTCAATGCAGCCACAACCCTGAACCAATCTCATGCACGTTTATAATATATCTATACAGATTTTAATATGAATTGCCTTAAATAATGAATTTTTCCTCAGGAGAAACTCTTTTACAGGGATGCAAACGCGTGTAAAAAATCCTGCATGAGAAAGACCACCAGCTCGAAATTTTGTAGCATATCTTTTGAACTTCATTTGTGAACATACCATGGAGGAAAGACACCAGTTACTTAGCGGTTGAATCCAATTAGATTAGATAATCAGATGAAGCTATTAATCGTACAATTAAAGGGTGTGCACGTAAGAGAATCAGTTAACTGTGCTCACGGAAGGTCTCGTGTCGACCGTATGTTTGTTGCAGGCATACAGGGCACCGGCTTATCGCGCTGAGCCGGATGCCCGGGGGTTGTCAGGTCTTGGATTGATTGCACGCCTGATGAGGACTCAAGCTAAACCGACGTCGGCTGGCTCTGCGTGTCGACGACAGGTCATTAGGATCTCTCAGCTCATCAGTGATGCGCATACTGAATATTTAATCCAATCTAGATAAATGATCAGCAACGATATGGGCGAATAACGCAAATAGATAACTTGAGGATTGAACACAATGACCGTGAATGTAAAAACAAAGCAACCAAAAAACAAAATTGACTCATTTCATCGGTCACAAAAAAAGAAGCAAAGCAGCACAAAAGGCCGTTTTGTTGCAAAGTACAGAGAAAATTAGCGCCGTTTTTCAGAGTGGCTCGGCTAAGGGAATCTGCCCGAGCGTCTGAGGCACAAATGGTCCGCAATGCACAGCTTCGCGCAAATCGAAAGTCGTTCCGTGCAGTCGCAAGCTCACGATCTGCCCTGAAGCTCAGCTGCCTCCAGAGACTGCAGACCTGCTCCAAATTAGGCACCAAGAGGATGGACAATTCGGCATTTCTATTTGAATTCTACTTGAAAAATAAAAAATATATCGCGTTCGATTAGGTGAAAATTCAATGACTTGTATAAGTTATAATAATAAATAGAGATGCTTCATTCATTTTGCAAATTGATAAATACAAATAAACAATACATTTTTATTGAACAAGGAAGCATAGTAAATCGTGGATTAGATAGATCACAGAAATTTTAAAGGCGTTTTATGTTTATTTGAACAATAATCATCAGTAAAAAGTCAGGAATAATTAATGAATACTCACATATACCAATCAACTTAGCATATAACAAATGGGATCTGTTTTTACTGACAACAATTACAGTTTTTTACTGACAACAATTACAAATATCAAAAGCATGCCAACAAGTTTATAAAAATATTGAGTGGGAAAATTATTAACGATTATGAAATATTGAACAAAAAGGCACGAAAAGCGGATTTGCTGAGTATATGTGGCGCATTTGAGACAAAAGCGGACACTGACAAGCTAACTTTATAGACCCTCATGGCAGTGGACTGCACTCTAGCGCCGCCGCTGAGCAGCCCTCAAGCAGCGCTATCAGCTCAATGAAGTGCACTGCAAGGCAGTTTTATTCACGCCAGACTGCATACGGTGACTGTATCGCTCGGTCGCATTTCACGGCGTATGGAAACGCAAGTGCTTGACGGATATCGACGCATATTTTTTATTTTACCTCGAAAATTACAAGCAAAACGTGCCTATTGTCTGGAATTACCTATTTACTGCATGGGTTTGATGTAGTGAAGTATGAAGCAAAGAAAGAAGAAAAATTTTAAAATTGGGATTGAAAAATGAAGAACAAAAAACTTTTGACCACTGAAAATGAGTAAAATCTGTTAAGGTGTAAGAGCCAGGAAATAAGACACGTTATAAATTTTTGATGGAGATAATTTAATTTACAAATGACCTTAATATGTATAACGATTTAATGGCAGTATCGCCATTATTAGTTGTTGTTATAACTTTTAGAATAAATGAAAAAAAACTTTATGATATACGCCTCCACGACGGGCTGAGCGGCATATGCATGTAGTTGTACAAATGTTAACTGGGCACGGATTGAATGTAAACTTTTCGGGATTTGACGTTAGCGGAAATAGCTATAACTCCCGGAGCCAGAGAACGGTGCTCATGGATTCAAATAGCAGCATCTGCTGCTATATGATGCACGGCATCTCAGAATATTTTGAGGACTGAGCTTTTGGATCTTACACAGCAGCAGCGCAGATAAGGAAGATGGCCCCATGGGTCGTGTAGGTCTAGAGTCAGTTTTATTGCCGTACTAGAGGAGGCAGAGCTACGCTTATTTCCTAGCTTTATATGATAGCCAAGATACTACACGCCTACAAAGCCCCGTAAAACAAAGCCACCTCTGCAATTGCGCGTTTATCTTCAAGGTATCACAGGAATCCCCAGAAGCTGTGCTTATCTATAACCCGACTTGCTGAACGCACGTAAAGCTGAAATATGTACAGCTGAGGGTGGTGAGATTTCCAGTGAATGTTCTTGTGTAAGTAATTCTTTTATGATACGCCAGGAGATTCCAAAACATAGGAAGAGACACAAAAACGACACAATATATAAGCAAAAAATGTGAATGCATCTTATTTTAATTTTTAATAATGACAACTTTAGAGGAATTAGTGTTCGTGAAGTTATGAAACTTTGACGTATAATAATAATTTATCTCACATAAAAATAACTTAAAATGAGGTGATGAAATTTTATCGCTTTTTTTACGTACAGTTAACCGGCATCTACATTTTCTTCATAAGTAGGCTGTTTCAAATGGTTATAAAGTTGCACGGTGACGATTAAAAAAAAAAACATTCGAGAAAAGAAAAAATGTATTACAAGTTCACCCAATTCAGCCCGCTATCATTTATTTAGTGAATAAATTACAGTAATCGTCATATGAGTAACCACGAGCATTTTCGCGAGTTATTAGTTAGATAAATAAAATAATTGAAGCACTTACCGTCAACTGAATGGTGTTGATGCGTCGGCCGCAGCTCGTGAGCAAACAAAATCACCGCCACAATTTACTAGTGTTTTTTTAAAACAAACATGCAAACAAAGCTCAATAAAATATGTTGATGTGTAAACTAAGGACTATATCACAGTAGATTGAAACAACTATTTGGATTAGAATGTATTCTTAACGCAAATTGGTCGGGAAATTTGCAAGCTGGTTAGAACTGCATTTATCTTGCGAAATTGCATTCATTTTGAACAGAGCGGCTAATGAAACTAGATGGGCTGTGCACAAGCTTATCAAATATACAGTGCAACGTTATAACATAGCCATGGTGATATTAGAGCTCTATTGAAGAACAGAGGCAATTGCCCAGGTTCCATCAGAGTTCATTTGAACTTCAAGAGCGCAAAGGCTTTGAAGTGCCGCTAGGACCATCAATGCTTAGTCGATCTGCGCTCCTGTGAAATAAGTATCCATTTGGGAGAGCACCCAAGCACGCTCAAAACTGACCGGCAAACACTATCTCTTTGGCGTAATTAGAGCTAATCGTCAAGGGGGTTCTTCAGCTCGTCTCTGCTAATGGTGCATACCGATTAAACGAAAATAATTTTTCAGATAATTTTTCGGCAATGCTGCTGTGCTCAAAGCACCGTTCTAACGATATTCTCTGAGAAGCGCTATTGATCATCATGTGTATAACGATCGAAATTTGGGATATGCTCCCAAAAATTATGTAGTTCCATTAACATGCGCAGTCATCCATGACGCTTCAATCTAACATGGAATATTTAAAACAGGAAACTCGTTGATATGAGATTGATGAGGAACTACATATCTTACATCCACGAGGCACACTATATTTAAAATGCTTTACGAGTTAGTCAAGAATTGTGTGGCATTTATAGCTATGCCCAACAGCCTCATCAGAATAATCAAACATAGTAATCTAGTGGAAAGAAAAATTTGATATTTAAATGTCAATATGAGGACACTTGCTTTTTTCATAAATGGCTGTTTTTTTCAAAAACCAGATTTATCAGCCCTGGTTTTTATGGTGTCATGGGCAATTAGACATAATCACAAGATCAGAAAAATTCAATCGGTTACTCCATGTCGTAGAAGAGCAAATGAAATAGCTAAATTTAATGGTCATGCTATTGTCTCTTGCCGGCCTCCATTGTCACCACATGCAGTGACAGTTGCTCTAAAGAAAGGCGTTCGCGAGAGCCATTGTTCCTATAGCTTATGTGACTTTCGTTTTGCTTTCAACAAGTCGGGATCTTTTGTACACGAGGAGCTTGTCAAAATCATGGCTATTGATGTATTTAACTTTGTAGTCAATTAAGTTACGTTAACTTGACTTTCCAGGAAGTATAAAATAAATATTCGTTTAAGTTTTTGTCTGATCGTAGCTCGATCATACCAACTCAAGTCAGAAAAAGATCCATGATTTATAATTATTGATTATTTAGAAATCTGAATCAATAGCGAATTTGGCAGAAGCTTCAATTTCAATATATGTTTCACAAACGCAACTTTTCACGTTGACTACCGAGTTGAAGTAGACTCGTATTAACCGCCGGTGAAATTAAAATAAGAGACGAATACAATTTCAGGTAACTCATCGAATGTTGTGGAGGTTCTTTACCAGCCATAAAAAATATAAACTGGTTATTTACCAGCCATATCAGCAAATGATAATGATTTTTTTTTGCTAAAATGATTGGCAAATACTTCCGTGAGAACCGATATCCGTTTGAGTATGAGAAGGCGTAAAATTCTGGGATGCATTTGTTGATGGAAGTAACTTAGTATTCCTCCATATGAGTGACGGCCGGAGACATGCTTATTATTTTAACGTATTAGTTATTACGATTTAGAATGCATCTAATATATATGAAATCACTTGAATGAGAAAAAATCATTTCCAATCATCCCACGGTGAATGATTATTTAATTCCCACATTATTAATTTGCAAACGGTCCCAAACATAATATGTCGATAGTCTATTTTCCTTACAATTTAATAGCTTGATCTAGAGATAAGAGAAAATTTGTTCCTCATTTGCAGCAGCATTGACAGTTCTTAAGAGAGCACAAGTGAAGAGTTCTCACGTTTAGAAGCAACTAAGAGATTGAAGTCTTGTATAAACTCTTTCCTAAAGGCACCTCCCTCGCCCTGTTTGGCGAAGAGCACTCCTGAGACCTCTCAACAATCTAAGCTGCTTCTCTTCATCAAGGAAAAACAGACAACTATCTTTTGAGAGGCCAAGAGCTATACGGCCAGACTTGGAGTCCCGTGGGGGACCAAGAATGACACCAATCCCACCAACAATTTTCCACAGAACGTGCCTCAGTAACAGCTATTCTTTGATCGGACAACTCGAGAATATTGGCGCCTTTGTAAGCTATGAGTTATGCAGCTCAGGACAACGGCAGATATTCAGTGTAAGCGATCGCATAGCTCAGAAGATCTGGAGGCTTGACCATGCAAATTCTGGTCGGGGAAACAACTTAACATGATTGTTTATATTTTCTTAATGAAATATTGCAGTATAAAATAATATTCTATTAATTTATTTGATAATTACCTCTGTATAATGTGACACGTACCAGCAAATAGTCGAACAAATTTTTTCGTAATAATTATTATTTAATTATGTCATAATCCAATTCAATTTTCAAGCAAACTTTTTATTAGTTAATGTTATTCTTAAATTAATGGGAACATTAATCCGAATTCAGAAAAATTCAAGGAAAGATAAATCGTAGTATAATGCAACATCGATGTCCTCAATTTCTGACTTTTAGATTTCCAAATAGATTTTAGAATGTAAAATCTCAAAATTTTGGTATAATGGTGTGAATCTCGTCAAAATAACCAATTCTGCTTACACTAGCTAGTATTAAAAAAATATAACTCAGTACTCACTGCAGTGAGTGACAGAGAGCGCATTTTCTCGTCGACGATAACTTGAGGTCACGGACGGACGGACAGACGGACAGACAGACAGACGGACATGGCGAGCACAATAGTGCATTTTTTCCATAAATGAGAAAATGCGCTAAAAATGGTGAAAAAATATAATGTCTTGAAATGACACAATTAAATCGGCGCTCATAGCCTAGAGTGCCAATAACTCACCTGTGTTTTGACGCTGACTTAATACATGCGACACCGGCACAATGCAAATGTTGTGCAATTTTCATTTCTTGATGCTTGCTCGTCATTTGAAATTTTCAATATTGGCGGTCAGAGCAGAGGCCTAAAAACAATAATAGAAACAAGGAAAAACAATAATTAATAGAGGACAAAAACTGTTTAGTGTAAGAAGCAAGTGAACCGACTATTTTAAAGAATTGATAAAAATCTCTGCTTTGGCCGGCGTAAAGACGATATATTTTGGTAATTGAAGTGGCGCGGCATTAGGCCGGTCCAACGACGGCGCGTCGGCGCTCATGCGTAAAAGTGGCCACGCTTAGACGCCTCTAGAGTGCGCTTCGTAATAGAGTCTGTGAGCCTGTTTATTGACGCGCCTGCGACGTGTGAGAATTTTTTGCCTCCGCCTGCCGTCAACAAAAGCTATGCCTAAACAAACCAAGAAAGTAAACTTGGCTCCAGCTTAGCCTCTTGTAGCTTTTACTCGCGTTGAGGATTAGCACACTGAATCCATAGGCGTAAGGCATTAACTCTACTGCTGGTTAGCGAAAAATAACGAACTATTCAACGCCATTAGCTCACTATAATGGTCCTCGAGATATATCTCGAGAACGATAATTCGCCTCTGCCTTGGAAACGGAAAAGATGTAAATGAGTTTCTAAACTCACACAAAAGACTACGATAGACCGGGAACTTCTGCAGTTCATTTCTCAAGTTCTTCGTTGCAAAGAATCCTTAGCTTGAACTAAATTGCGGAAGATAGAGAGGTGGAGAAATGCAACTACTGAGTAAAAATACAGATTTTAAAATGACTCATAAGACATACATGACTTAGCAGGTTTCTCTCAGATTTATACACTATCTTTCGAGGTTATTTTCATAAATATTATATCGTACATTTTACATAATGTAACTGATATCTCATCATATTGTGCATATCTATGAAATAATTATTATTCTGTTTTCACTTCATTCAATAAATTTTGTATTTTTGATAACTTTATCGAATTGTTACAAACTACAAGAAGTCGATTGCCCCAATCATTTACTGAGTTCACTTGAACTTACACCAACTTAGCTTCATTTTCTCGATGTCCTATCATAATCTCTCTTCTATGATCGAATGCTTAATCAAGAGGAGTGCTTTCTATACTCAAATGCTTTCTATACTCGAAGTTTTTCCAAATTTATCCGACATTTTCCAACGGCTCGCATTTTTCTTTAAGCGTTTTGGCCGTGAAAGGATCTCACCCGCCGGCGGTGCAATAAACACGTGGAGAAGCCGCCGCAAATCGCCCGAAGCCGATCGTAAAAAATCTCGTCCGTCTGCCGCTGACAAAAGCGATGATTGAGTTTACTGCTGAGGGCTCGCAAGCGCGCCACAAAATCGCTCGCTACAAATAAAAGACTTCTCACTAGAATGATGAGAAAATCGTCATCTGAAGCTCGTTCTCTTGAACCGTTGATTCCGATGAAGTCTTTGTTTAACAGTAGAAGTAATAATTTTAGCAATTCTAAATCAGTTTTAACCTGACATTGTTTTGTTGTTAATGAAACATTGACGTCAAGTTTCCTATCAGTTCGTTATACTCAATTATTTGTTCAGCTAGACAAGCAGGCATTACAGTATATAAGATGATAACTTTCCACGCATTTTCCCGTAAACCATCATAACGGAGGACTTGTGAATTTCTATTAGTATTCATCTACTAAAATTGTAGAAATTTCAAATTGTTATGCCTAGCTCGATGTGCTAACTACACACTTCATGATTACCTCGAATTCAAGCTCGGAAGACAGGGACAGTTCATGACGAGATAATACATAGTAGGAGTGAACTTTATTTTAGTGTTATTAAGATGTTCTTCCATCCACTCCAAATAATGAAATGGAGAAAAGTTATTTGTTCGAAGATTAGAAAAATCTGGAAGCCGCAAATATGACCCTTTATAGGCTAAAAAGAAGAATATTTTTAGGACCAAAAAATTGTAGGGTAGAGTTATCTCAACAAAATGTCCATTACACCCGCAAAGAAATACTAATTTTTGGCCAAAATTCAGCGGCTGCAAGAACAGGATATTTATCTGGAGCTAATACTTAACTCTCATTTAGATCTCATCAAGTGATAATCTCATTTGCAGGCCAGCTGAATGGCATGCATCTAGTGTGTGTATACTAGTCTTGATCATACCAGACAGACCAACTAAGCGGTATGCATCTGGTATGCATGCACCAGCTTTATCAATGATCATACCGTATAAACCAGCTCAATGGCATGCATCTAGCTTGCGTATACTATATATATTTTTGATCATCAAGGCTGTTGCTGCTGCTTAGCTGCCGCTGCTGCTAGTCATCAAAGGAACTTGATGATCTGGCGAGCGGCTTTTCTCGATCGTTTCAAAGGAGTTTCATCGCATTAACCTTAGGAACACGAAGATAATCCCCAAAGTAGCGCCATAAGCTTTTCATAATTGAGTGCTCATGATGAAGAGAATAATTTTTCTTATTACTTTTAGCTGCGTCCGACTTCTCTAGGAAGCGTCTTTGGAAGTATAAAAATGTAAAGGCAGTTTTAACTTTACTACGAGGATTCTAAAATTAATTTGAGATCCAAGGTGAACTGTAGCTGTCATAAAAAGCAAATTTTTCATTCCAGTTTAATCAACTTTCGAGGCATGTGTGAGGAATTGTTAATTCGATATTGGACTTTGAGCTTTCGAGGTGCCGGCAGAGCATAACAATTTCATCATGAACGAGCTTCAGTACTCTTACATTAAAGTGTAACTAAAATCAACATTTATCTTAAAAGAAAGAGTGCCATAAACATTTAATGAGGTGGATCGTCTCCCTAAATTGGTTTATTATGGTCAAGAAGAAAGAAGCATGCTAGATTAGAAAGATTAAAATTGCAAGGTCTAATAAAAGATCCATTATATGCTTCATATGCATTGATTTCAGTTCCACGTGTAGTGCAATACAAAAACTCATAGTTTTCTTAAACCGGACGAAAATTCACTAATGAAACTAATATACAAAATTTGTGTTCGAAAATTCACTTGTGAAATTCATTAAAAAAAATGGATAAGACCTAAAGAGTATATCAGTCGTGCTGTTACTTTGAACTTCAGACTCGCATTTCTTATTAGATTTTCGTAATCTGAAAGAGTTTGATGAAAAGCCGAATCCGATTGAGCAACGCATGTTCAAGTGATCTTTCTGGCAGAGCTTTTCAACTTCAAAGAGTTCCGAATCGAAAGACTCTGACGGGGCCTCACATTTTAAAGGCTGAATCCAATAACACGAGCGGCAATTTAAAAACTGAAGTAATGGATCAATCGAGAGCAGTGTTCTGGGCGAACATTCTTCGTCGGATGTCGATCACAAATATTGCCAGCTTTGAGTAGAAAAACTTTAGGCAAAACCTTTTACAGGAAATATATAAACGCTATCGAACAATACGTGTGTTCCACGATTATATTTTTTCCCTTCAAGATTGCAACTGAAAATTTATTAGAGTTATGAAAGTTTTAAATAACTAAAAATTGCAGAATACACCCGACCAATATTCTAACAAACAATTTATGATCTGCAAAGCGTTCCATTTTATTGACTTTAATTGCACCAATGTCAAGATATTTATTTGATTCGAATATTCTACCACGCAAAGTGAATAGGTTTCTGCATAGAAATGATTTCTAATCAGTTTAGCTATACATAAACCTAGATCGAGCAGAATTGTCATTCTTGCTTTTTTACGACGAAATTATCTTGTAAAAATGCAGTTGAATAAGTATGTCTCTTGCATTTATAATGATTAATGTGAACTTCTGTTATTGTATACGTTTTTTGTATGAATTTCGAAATGATGCTTATCATGACGTTGAGAATGATAACCTTTCTTAACAGTTTCACTCAGAATTTCGATTTATAATTTTCCAAATAATATTCCTAACGAGATGCCCAAAAGTGCTCGAAAATAGCCTTTATCGAGTTACCAGCTAAGCCTCGGCGTTATATTTAGATTGTAGAGTAGGCCTGCTTCATGTCATGGCGCACAAAAGAAAAGCAATTAAGATGCGCCGCCTGTTAAAGTTTTAAAAGGTTTTTAGCCCTTGATGAGGCTTTTTAATTTCATTGCCATATTGAAAAAAATGCTGTAAAGTGGAGACATCAAAATAATCCATTGAAGTTTTTAACCACTAATGGTTGGCCTCATTTAATTACCTTAAAAAATCCATTAAACGGATTCATCAACTTCACAGAAAATTAAGGAAATATTTTGTAAAACATTTGGGATTTCTTTATATTTTCATTCCAGCTACAAACAACGTCTATTAAGCAAGGCCGTAGCATAACATTCATGCAAGTTCTTCGCCATTGATGATGATGGGTCCCACACTACAGGCTTTGTTGCGGCCAATACGACCTAACCCTTCGTAACGGCCAAAGTTTTAACCGAGTCGCGTGATGGTCTGAAAGACAAAGTTCGCGCCATTCCTGAATTCCAATAACCCTAGTGCCCACTAGACTTTGCGAGTGACACTCTCAAGGCGAAACAAAGCTCGCATTTCACTACAGACTCTAAAAAAGTTGCAGACTATCAAGGAACAACAACACGGTTGTTTCTAGAGTTCTGTACGTCACGCTCTAGCATTATGAAATAACCTAAATGTAATTGCTATTTGTTTTCTTAAAGAATTATTGATCTTGCAAAGATAGTGAAAAGTAGATATTCATGATGTGTTCAAATAAATAGGATAGTAGTAGAGTAGGATGGAATTGTTCTTTCTATGAATTTCTAATTAACAATTTTCCTATTGCTTTTCTCAATTCGACAAATATGGCCCTTGGTAGAATTCGACTATAAGGCTTCCAAGAGATATTTAATTATAATATTATTTTATACAATGTATTACTGAGAAATGCAATAGACAAATATTTAAAAAGAAAAACCATCTGTCTTCAATGAAAGTTGCATTAAATAAACATGATTAGACGTACATCGAAAAAATAAATCAAATGAATCATTTTCTGGAAGGTTTCTCAGCGAACCACGCCGGATTCTTTTGTAGTCGAAGTTTCTGTTTGTAGGGAAGCTTCTGTATCATAATAACTATTATGTTGTAGAATATTTTCCAAGTATTTTCTGCTTCGTTGAGCAACGAATGCAGTTTTGTATTTGAGATGAGGCTCTCATCAGCAGGCAATGCGAGGCTCTCGGGAAGATGAGCAGCGGATAAGCAATTCAAGGTTGGCAAGGCAGGAGCGTAAATTCCCGCTAGGGCGCTGACTCAGCGTTCATTTTCATTATGATGGACGAGGAGGATTACACTACAGACGAGCCGTTGAATGGCTATGCGCTCGCTTCAAAGTGAAATGATTTGCGGACTCGAACAAGGTTCGCAAATGCGAGCCGGAGCATCGCTGGCATCGAACTAAGATGGATGGATGGAATGATAACTGGTCAGTTCTGATCCACCGACCAAAATTATGCGCTTTCGCTAAGCGTCACGAAGGCAAGCATCGCTTTACTTCCCTTTGCAAAAAATATTTCAGACATTAATAATTAAATTAATTCTTTCTCACGTCACAATCCCAAATGGTTTTCGTGCTAAATTTGCTGACCGTGTTGGTCAAAATTATCTTGTGAATGCAAGTCAGGATACTTTTGAACCTGATTATTTTGAATTTCTAGATAGCTGAAGTATATTTATTGCAGCTTTAAAATTTCTTAATCCTTTATAGTTAAAGCCGTAAAAATCATCGATGGATGACCATTGCCCATGTTGTCAAAGAAATTCAATCAGTAAGTAAATTGAATGTTGGGATTTTTCTCCAGAGACTTTCTTAGATTTACTTGGTTCTACTGTTTTTATTGGGTTAGCAAAGAAATTTAGTCGTGAAATACAATTTATAGCTACAAAATGCTTAAGAAGAAATAAATCTCTGTAGGGTTTAAAAGAGAAATATCGAGTTTGCACGAATCAAAGTAAAAAACTGAAAATCTTGTCGCAAATTCTTGTGGGTATCATTAAAACGAGCAATATAACTTGTCCAGTTCTACCCAGCCTCCGCGATTCCTCTGAACAGGCAGTCACCATCTCTGAATTAAATTCAGTCTAAGAAATAAATTATGAACGAGTCTCAATGTACGATGTTCTGCCACCATCTGCATCGTAAAAACAGTTAGGCACGAGTCTCGACCTTTGTTGAAGTGTCTACCGAGAACTTCAACGGAGCGTTACAGTATAGGGCGACACAATATACTACGTAAGTTATTGTATAGGGCGACACAGTATACTAGGCAAGTTATTGGCTCAACACTTGCCATCTTTCGCTTAATATACTGTCGAATATTTCATCATATTGCGTCTCAAATTCATGGAAGATGGGGTCTTAGTCCCGCGACACTCGGGCATCACACGAATGTCGACCCTACGGCTTACAAATGTTAGCCACACGAAATAGCAATGCGCTGTCTACATAACATGAATATCGTTCACATAAAAAATTCATGAACATGAGACGAAACATGACCATCAGTTACATGATGTATGAACATCCGTTCGATGAAACATGAACATCCGTTCCATGAGGCAATAATGTTGATTCTATGAAGATGAATATCGGTTCCATGATGTACAAGATAAACGCTGATTCTATGAAATATGAATATCGGTTCCATTATGCATTAATGTTGATTCCGTGAAACATGAATATCGGTTAGTTCCATGATGCATTAACGTTGATTCTATGAAACGTGAATATCGGTTTCATGATGTACGAGTATGAACGTCCGTTCGATGAAACTTAAATATTGGTTTCATGATTCATTTATGTCTGTTCTACGGAACATGAACATCAGTCTCGTGATTCATTAACATCCATTCTAGGAAACATAAACATTGGTCCAATAGTTCACTCATGTTTCTTAGACGTACTATGAATATCGGTCTCTTGGTGCACTGGTACTGTCTTTTATACGGAGTGTGAACATTGCATTCACGAAACAAGAAATTCGACTCCACGAACTTGAAGTGCAATTTTTTAAGCAATATAAATGCAGGATCAGTTGAATATAAACTTTAAACGCGTGACATAAAAATTTTAGCAGTAAGCGTTAATTTGACCCACAAAGAATTATCTGCATGTGATGCCATAAAGATATAGAATTTTAGTTTATAAAATCGCGTATACAATCTTAATGCTCCACAAGTGCGAAAACGTTCTAAAGAACACTTCGTACAGCATAATTACTGTATCAATTAATGGCGAATTAAGAGTGACGAACTCAAAAGTTTAATTTTTTGAGAAAAATGAAAGAATAAAGAACTTAAAGCATGCCATACGATCCTTGGAATTGAGCAATAGTTTTAAATAAATACTAGGGGAAGAGTTATTGATGATAAATTTCTTTCTATCTAACATCGCTTCCAAAATGCTTACATGAATTCTCTTCACAAGTTTGGAAACCACGGCTGCAGGAAGGAAAAATCTGGCCTTAGTTTGCTTATTTTATTGGCAATGGAGTTTGGGGAGCACGTGAGGTTTGTTTTCAGAGCCTCTGGAATACCAAGAACCTGCGCGACGTAAGCTGCTTGCGCGGCGGTGAAACACGGTGCGCTGCAACGCACCCATCGCCGCGAACTGTTCAGGAAGTTGTAGCATCCAAAACGTTTGGGCTTCGGATATGCCACTTACGGTTCTGTTATTGTAACGCTCGAAAAAAAACCGTTTAGCTTAAGCCCTTCAAAATCTCGGCATTCCATTTGGTACTCAATAGGAATGGAAGAGTTAGTACTGGTACCTTGTTGAATATATCAATAATTAATGCGTCGACTAACAACAGATTTCATTAAAAACTGTCTGTTCCTCATAGCCCTAAAACGTCAAAAATCAAGCGAAATAATCTTAATATTCCTTAATTCGTGATTGAGGGACTCGGTTATATCATTTAGAAAAACAAGACATTCGACACCACCCTACTTAAATTTATTAATAACAAACGGCTGACATATATTTCTGCAATAAATCTGAAGATTTATACGGATTGTGAGAATATTTAACTGTTCTGTAAATTTTTAATTATTATTATAGTTAACACCCAAAAGAAAACGGAAATGAAAAAACGGAAACCTAAAATCAATCAATTTTTGAACGTTTATTTATACTGAAAAAAATTTTCTCTGAGAACCAAATCATTGCCAATTAGAGAGAACGTGGTATTCTTCAAAGTTCCAGAAGCTTACAAATCTCACTGATTCTTCACTCAGAAAGAGCGTAACAGGGGAAACAAAGCAAATCACAGTGTAATGAAAATTCTCTCAAGATTCTTCTTAACGGCTCGTTACGGAAACTCGCGTAAATAGTTCCAGGCAATTCGACTTGTTGAAAGTCACCGATTGCTCCAAGTTGAGGTATTTTTCCGAAGCTTCCGACTATTTTTGTTCCTTTTCTTCCGTAAGAGAGTTTAGAAAAGAGAGTTTGGAAGGAAGTTGGGTGGCTCTGGTCGAAGCAAAGATTTACTTTGGCTCAGTAGCGAAGTATTTACGGTGTCATCAGGATGAGACTGGCAATGGCTGCGAGGTGTCCTACATTGCTCTTGCAAGGAGTTGACTGCTCGGTAGCACGGATAGCTTATGCACTAATGCTTTGTTATAAACCTGGCTTAGTTTGTGTCAAAATTCATTAACAAACATATGCAATAGTTTCTTACCACCCATTCAATATGCAAGATTTTAGGTACCTAATTTAGTACCGCCTTCTGACTGATAATTAATGTATACTCCACGGATAATTTTCCCTCTGAACAGAGAGATTGTTAGATAAATATATAGTCACTCAGCACTAGAAGGTTAGTTTAGCGTTCATCGGGCTTTATCGTTCCTGAAATTTAGGAATCCTGTCATCCCAAATCCCGCGTCATTCTCGTAATCCCTATTCCCGTTAATAATGTTGAAGCTTATGCAGTCCAAATAATTAAATAACTATTTAAACTCAATTTTGCTTACAAGATAGGATTATCATTTTATTAATGCTTTCAAATTTGTAAGACTATGCTTTCCATTAATTAAAGTATCTATAGCTATTTCAAACTCCAATTTCAAGTTCTATCTAAGTTCCTTTCGTATTATTCCACTAAGAATGAAATTCAATGTCCTGGTAATATCCCATCACGATAATTATTTTGAATACGCAACCAACAGCACGTATATATATGCTGTGCTTGAAATACAAACTTTGGCAAATGTAAATAAGATTACGGAACTCGAGCAATGCTGGATCAATGTGCTTGTGTATTATGAATTTAGTTCTAACATTACATTACATATTCGCCATTTTCGATCGAAATGAAATTCATAATTCACCTCTAATAAATATGTGAGAAATTCAAGTTTCACAGCTTCGTGCAATCATGGCGAATGTTCAGAAGCAAATTGAGCGGAAATTTTGCTACATTGGATGTAGAATTAACTGTGTTCTAAACCACAAACTTTTGTTATCGCTCATGAAACACAGAGCTTCCCAATAAAAACCGAAAAAAGTCTGGCAAAATTATCTGCACTGCATGATGACATTTTACTGAAAAATTTGTATAGAAGCATCGCGAAAAAGAAGAAGAAGCATCGCGAAAAATTCCTGATAAAATGAAAAGTAAGCAGCAATTAACTCCGATGTAGAATTAGTTTGCTTCCATTTATTGCAGCGATGAATACCGTTTAATCCTTCAATAATTCTGAGAAGACGTCAAAAATAATCTCAAATTCAGTTCCATATCTCAGCAGGAAATTATGCCTGCATCGCTCACGCTTATTTCACAGAAGCAGTGACTGCAAAATTACGCGGTGGTCGCTTGGGAAGAAAATACGCAAAGAAATTGCACGCGCGCCAACCAAGGCAGGTTTGTCCTCTTGGAATTCCAGCCAAATTCTCCAGCTAAGACGGAGCAGAAAAAATCGCAACCTGATCCGGTGAAGCAGTTGCTCGGCATGGCTGGCTGGCCGGAATGGCGGGGTGCAGAGGAGACAGAGTTTCTTGAGAAGGCTGCAAGTGACACATTGAAAATATTGTACACCAAAAGTAAATGGTGACAAAATAATGGAGAGTCTCATTCTGGAATTTATGATTATGAAATTTTGCTCAATAAATATTATTTTTTTTACATCCAAATCTGCACTGAAACATTCTGATTTTAAATACCATATTATAAGTCCATTGAACATTACAAATGAAAATTATTTTGAATACGTTACCCCGAGATACAATGCAGTGCAAGCCTAATTCTGCATGAACTCAATTCAAATAAACTATTATTAATTAGAATTCCCTGTTTTAATTGTCCAGGCATATTCATAGGATAGCCTGGGATCGTTCCACCAGAGTATCTGCGGCTGACACTAGGCAAACAATGCACGCCAACTTGCGTAGTTTTACACCGCTAACGCAGAACTTAATTAATTGCGCATAAAAAAACTTCGAGGCTTGCAGATTCGTTGCCTTCATTAAGAGACAAAATCAAGTTTGGATATATGACAGGGAACCGCATCATCTTCAGGAATATAAACGAAACTGAATTGATATAATTGGATTACATTTTTTCCTATTTTAAGACATTCAAAATCCAATTTTTCTCGTTATCAGTGAGGATCAAGTTTATGCCAGTCCGAATGTTTATGGTCTTTCAAAAATAACCTTAAATCGTTGTATTGAAGTTATCTTTTTCAGGCGAAGTAATGAAGGTTAACAAATTGTCAATTGTATATTTCCTCTCATTCGTTGGTCCGTCTACTGACTGCTCTGAGGAGCTACAATAGAATAGTTGACTGTGACCTCATGGTCTCAATTGTTAATGAGTGAAGAATGTCTTTAGTTTTTCGTTCTATTGTCTCTAACTCAAATGTTTATTTATTATGCCAAAAGTAGCCGCTCTTTCATGTGCAACGCGTCTTTAGTTTTTCATTCTATTGACATTAACACAAATATTTATTTATTATGCCAAAAGTAGCCGCTCTTTCATGCGCAACGTGGGTGTGGCTGCCAAAATGGTTCGCCATGCGGGTAGAGTGCTTCCCTCACCGTAACCAATAAATTTCGTAATGGAATTACACCTTTAGAATTTGTTAGTGCCGTCTGTGGAAGCCTTTAATCTTGCCAGACTGATCTAATGAAATAATCTCCTTCCGACACTGACGTCAAATTAAATCTCGCGCTGCGACGAAGTCTTCGTAAAACATCTGCTAAAAGGGAAAGAAGCGTTTAACTGAGGATGAAATTGAGTTTTGCAGAAGCGCCTGTAGCGCCGCGAAATATTCACAGCTTTGGAATTGTTTCGCTTCCAAATTAATAAATGAACAATAACTGGCGAAGAGAGCGTTTGCTCGGTATTCAACATCTGGAACCCAAAAATAACGAAATTACCTGCGAGGAATTGGACTCAATGTCGGGACTTAGATTACCAGAGAACAATGATAATTGAAGTTGAATTTTGTCTAATTCGACCACTCCTGTTTTAGGGAAAATAATATTTAAATTCATAAATAATAGACTGCAATCAGTTGCAAAAAATTGGAAATAAGTTCAAAGGGGCAAGAGAAGGGACGAGAAGCGTTCGTAAAATGAATTAGAAAGCCTCTATTTTGTAAACTCACATGAAGAATAAATACAGTTAAACATTGAAATATCGCACAAGAAAATAGACAATAAACGAAAATTAAGTTTACCAATGAGGCCCAACTAAAATTCATAGCCTGGATCTTGCAATAAAATGAATGAAAAAAAGCCCAGGAACTAAATTGGAGAATAATGGGCCAAACGCAGGGTTACTAAGTGTTGCGCCAGAGAGCAGAGCAGAAGCACGACCCTATAAGAAGAACTACTTTAATTATAGGTGGTTAGTGGATGGTATATGGTCGGCTGTCATTGTACCGACCACGATTTTGAGTAGGGCAGCTGCAGGGTCGTTAGCGGCGAGTTCATGCAAGTCTGTAAGGCGCACAAGTCTCATCAAACAGAAGCTCATCATTCGGGCCACTAAACGCAACTTAGGCATGCGTAATTAGGAGCAAATGAGCGAGCCTTCAAGTCAACCATCCCATCGCTGGGGCTTGAGGGACGGCCTCATTTGTTGGCGCCTGGCTCATGACCGACACAAGCTTCCTCTTCTCTGCTGCAAACATCGTTAGTGTATAATTGAATCAAACGCATGGTTGATACTAATGTTCGTTCGCGTTGCCTAATGAGACTGCAAAACAAATAAATCTTGCACTTCATAAAAATAAATAACGAACTAAAATTCCAGTATTTTTTCTCTACATATACTTCTTGCAGTAATCTTGATCCGTGTCCAATGGTAAAACATGCAAATAATGAACACCCTAAGTCTTAACTAAGTCAATACAAACGTAACGTAGAAAAAATAATGCCCAGACTATTATTCCCCGAGTAATTTCAGTTAAATTGCACCGAATTAATGCCAACAAATTTCTTTTGTTGTCCTGATTTATGCCAAATTGTTGGCACAAACAGAATTAAGTATAAAGTTAACATAACGTAGATAAATGGCCACTAGAAAACGGTAAAGCCAATTAACGTTAATTAATGAAGCGATTCAAATGCTGGTAGTTAGTTAGATGGTCGTATAACTAAAATGTATTCGACAGGATAAACGGAAGTTACTATACTGAGCTAAACAGAGCGTCCGACTTGTTGGACTGTGTATTTAGACTGCAATTTTGCACCAAATAACTTGAGATAATCTCAGGGGCTCTCGCAGCAACGGCCCGAGCAGCGATAAAGAACGACGCTTCTGGCCAGATTAATGGAGTGAATTTCCCCCTGCGATCTCGGATAATTTTTCTAGCGAGGTTCGCTGATCGCGATCCTCTTGTAATCGACATGGATCTGCCAGAACGACTTCAGGGGCCACCCGAGAAATCTCAAGCTAATTAAATGGAGCTACTACGGATCATTAGTTGCCATTATTCTAATGCAAGCCCAAAACAAGCAGACTGCAGACTGCAACAGAGGCGGGGTATGTATAGGCATCTTGTATAATCCTGAAAGCAATCATTTTCAGGGAAGATGACGTGGCACTATAAGAAAAAAACACGCTAAGAGATTGGAAATTTTTGATGATGATGGTTATATGCTTATTTATATAAAAATCAGGGCAAAGGTTAGATATTTTTGACGGTTTTAGGTTGTTTTGAATTGCAAACGACATGATGTTTTTACACTGTACGTTGAATGCGTAACATGCTGTCGGTGATTATTTTGAAAACGAAAAACACAAATGTTTTTCAAAAATGCTGTTAGACTGAAAATTTTTTCATAATAATATATTCCATGGAGTGTAATTGCAAGAATCTAAGAGATCCATTAAGTCGAGTTCAATTCAAAACTATATTTGACGTCAATTTAGCGAATTAAACTTCAACAACTTGACGAAAATGAGATCGTGGCGCGTGCAATCCTCGACCAATGTGTAGTCAGGATGAATGAAGAAGTTTGGGCTTATTGGAACCGGACTACAATGCAAACATATTCAAAGGAAATTTCAACTGCATTCTTTGAAACGTCAAGATTGTTGATACGGAATCGATTATGATTAATGTAATGAAAAGAGTTAAATGAAAAAATTTGAAGAAAATAACAATTATTAATAAATTCCAAGTTAATGACGGATAAATCTGATCCGTTCTTATAGTACTTTGGAAGAAGGTTAAAAACCGAGTCTGATGTGCTCTAAGTAAGGGGATCATGAATTTGTGTGAATTATTCAGCATAAAAATTTCTTTGACACTTGCTTGCCTCTTCTTGAGAGCAATCGGTCTCAGTTTGTTACTTAAAGCTGACGAATTAAGGTCTATATATGGCGAATTAAGGTCTATATTTCATCGAAAAGGGCTCGGGAAAGAAATATAAAATATGCATCCTGATTGTATTTTTACTAAGCCTTGACTAATAACTTCCTTGCAAAAAAAAAAAAAAACGAAAAATATGCTTAGTGTATTGTGAGAAATTCCCCTCAGCGTGCAAGTCGAATGGAGAATAGGTTTGTTCAATATAGTATAAATTACAGCGATAAAAGTCATTATGGAGTCATGAAATACAATTAACTGCTTGATTTCTCTGCAGTGGCCCCGGCAACTGGTTTCATTTAAATAAATGACAAGAGTGACTCAGAGTTAATCCATTTACTGAAAAATCGCCATTAATCCGCATGCCGTGCTGAAGTAAGTACCAAAATCGCTTGTGTTCAACTAAGCGCGCGCATAAAAGACAACTTCATGTGCAAGGATAACGAAAATAGGATAAATTTAATCAAATAATCATTTCCTAGAGTTGTTTGTTAATGGTCGAATGAAAACAACGGCTGACATTCAATAATTGTTCGACAACAACATGGGTATTGAATAATACGGCCCCAACGACCGAGACCGTTTAATAATACGAAGCAATCAGGCCCGTTCGCATAGGCTTCACTCGCTGTCGAGCCTGGCGGGCGACACCTCAATAATATTCTGTCGGTTGCAATGGCTCACTCGGTTCAGGAATTTATTGGAATTTGCCGCTTGAACGAGCACTAGCAATAAAAATTGATTTGCACAATTCTGGATACCTTTGAATCGACCATGAATAAGGGACACGAGTTTGGCAGCAAACCGACGATTGCTCAAACTTTATATTGCAAGACCTGCTTTGAAAACCACAGGTTTCTAGCGCAAGGTCGATAAATGTTCGGTGGTCAACAGTATTGGTATATGACCGAATTTTGGAACGGTTAAACCTAGTTAATAGAATGGAGATGTAAACCGTTCTTTAAACTGAAATTGCTGCTAAATTTAATCCCCATAAACAAATAGTTTTATATTCGCAATAGTTTGGCTAGAATGAATTCCACCAAACGCAAATTCACGTTTTGTAGAAGGTTATTGCAGTTGCCAGTTTAATTATATAAAACGTTGAAATAATATAAATGAATGGGAAAAATGGTCAATAAATTTTTATAAGCAACAAATTTGTTGAATTAATGTCAAAACTTGGAATCTTTGGCAATAGAAAAAAAATAAACAATTAAAAAATATAACAAATAACATAGACGTGCAAAAGCAGAGAAGGTGTTGAACGTTTATAAGCAACAGATATAATTTAACATATTTGGCAATCCATAAAGCCTACAAATGACACTGGTCATAAATGACCTGTACATTTGTGAATATTAGCCATATAATGTCTTTTAACTTAACAATAAGACTATCGTCCAGTGCTCATTGTTAAATTAATATAATAATAAATCCGCGAAGAAAAACCGTTGTAGCGAATATATTTTTCTTTACATTGTAGGAGATTACTTGCTGCTTGGTAAACAAATCAAGCGCATTCACATGAACGCCTACAGAGATTGTAGGCCTCGGTGACGCATAATGCAGCATGGCAGCGTCCCAGCAACGCTGCAATAATAAGCTTTGAAGAAAAATGTTCCCGGAACAAGACCTCTCGTGACGCACGATCGATGCTCACAAAGGCAAGCTTGCATGATATTTCACGCTGCTTCAAAACTGAAGCCCCAAGTTTATTTGCGCCAGTAAATAGTAGGAATTCCTAGGCAGAAAAAATGCAAATTTGTTCATTGAAGTGCAGATCGTACAAATAAACTGAAACTACGAGGCGAAAGTGACGTCGTTTGTGCGAGACGTTGGAGTATCTGTACGAGAAGAAAATGTTGGCCCTAAAAAGAGCCTCAGCCTACGGTATGGCGTCGTGTAAGGCGAAATTAAATGTGAGGATTGGAAACCATGGCGTCTCATAATAAAGCAGGCTAAAAGCAATAAAGTGCGAGTGAAAGAAGCCCTACTCACAAATGGTCGATTGATATAACACGGTGCACAGAGTGTAATAAAGAGCAAGTAAATGGATAGGCCTATTCACAAAATACGGCACAAAGAGTGCAATTTATGAAAAAGTGAAAAGTTATTTACATTATAAGGCGAGTTGATTACAATAAAGAGCAAGTGAAGTCGATGCACATAGTACAGCGAGTTGATTACAATAAAGAGCAAGTGAAGTCTATGCACATAGTACGGCGAGTAGATTACAATAAAGAGCAAGTGAAGTCTATGCACATAGTACGGTGAGTAGATTACAATAAAGAGCAAGTGAAAGTCTACTCACGTAATGCGGTGCAATGAAGAGCGGCAGGATGGGAGGTTGCGGTATCTCCTAACACTGCGAGCGATCAGCGGCTGACAATGGCAGGTTTAGCAAGGCGCTTGTCGTGACAATGGCAGGCTTGGCAAGGCGCTTGTCGTGACAATGGCAGGCTTGGCAAGGCGTTTGTCGTGACAATGGCAGGCTTGGCAAGGCATTTGTCGTGACAATGGCAGGCTTGGCAAGGCGCTTGTCGTGATAATGGCAGGCTTGGCAAGGCGCTTGTCGTGCCACATTATGCAGATGCTTGCCGCCTCGACTCCTTCAGGCAACAAGGCGCCGCTCAGACGAGACCTATGCGGCATGTAATCACTTTATTCACATAGAAACCGCAGCTTCAGAATATGAATTGGAAATTATGTAAAAAATGTTAGAATCGAATATTAAGATTTATGAAGCTACTTAAAAACAAGTGAGATTACAAATGTGGCTACTAAATCTCTCAATTTATCCTTGCCGCAAAGAGCAGATATACACATTGGGCTGAGTGGGACTTCTGTTCATCAAATCTTTTATGTTAGAAATTATATTCATTTGGATTTACAGGCAAAGTTTCAAATTAATATTGATAGTCTTCTACTCGTATTATCAATGATAACGTTGCTATTGCTATTGTGAAGTTGTTCGCTTACTAATCATAAAATGGCTTATGACAATATTTTTTCTCTGGATTTTTAACGGGCGCTAAGCTCAACTAATTAAAAAATGTTTTTATCATGCGGTTTTCAAATTTTATAATGCTCTACTTTAGTGATCGAAAGTTATCATCATCGTTCGGGTAACGCCGTACATTAAAGGTCTAGTTGGATGTGCTATATGTCTTACGAGTCTCCTGCTTTGATCGATGCGGAATATAAAATTTTTAGGCTCCTTCAGGCCCTGAAAATTTTCGATTAAATTCACATTAGATACGAGGTTGACTATTTTTGCAGGTCATCACTTTGATCGTAACTCGGGTAACCGTCTCAGTAGGTTAAGCGAGCGTAAAATTTCCTTTCAGCTAACAGAGATAATTTTTGTAACTGATGAGTGAATCAGGCGGAATCCGTCGGTCAGGCAAAATCTGTTTTTCATCTATGATATTAAACAGAAAGCGGACCTCGACCATGGATAATCTGCTTTCATTCGAATATTTTCTGAATAAAAAAAATATTCGGGAAAATATTAAGCATCACTGGTAGTCAGGGGCTGGAACTTACGCAGTTATTATGAGTAGGTAGCGGGCCACGCCCTTGTGGGGGGGGAATGTGAAGTAATATAGGGTGGCTACATATCAGTAAAACAATAGAATTTTTTCGTGGGTATAGTGCTATATAAAGTATAAATAAAATGATAATGAAAAGTATAATAATAAATAAACGATAAGTACATGAAATCAATATATAAATAAACCGTACGTTTCCTTAGCTCATGTTCTACTTTTAGATTAGGGATTAGGGTTCAGGAAAGGAAGTCGTTCTGGAAATATATAAAGAAACACAATTAAGGACTTGTACGAATCAATAACAAACCAGAATATAACGCAGGCATGGAAAAGATAAGTAAATGATTAATACAAGTAATTATATCTATAGTCACCGACACGTATAACTCAATATACGTGTCACTCACTCAATAAACACTTGATTATCACGAGAATAACTGACTTATATATCAACATGCACCTCTGTTGGTGTGTGCAGAAGCATAAAGCGCGTCTGAACGAAGTCTTCGAGGTCACATCAAAGGTGAAACAAAACCCTAAACGATGAATTACACAAGTCCTATGACAATCTCTAACATTGTTGCATGAGATGAGAAGTAAGAAATTATCGTTAGGTAAAGGATAGCAACAGGCCATCGAAGATTACGCGTCAATGAGAAAGTAAATGTCCATGTTTTCGATCCGATAATTGAAATACGTTCACCAGAAATATGTTCAGCTGGGTGCTCAAAAATGAGCTAGGGTCGTGAAATACGTTCAGCTGAAAACACGGACATTCGTATCTACATTGGAACTAAAAGTTAATCCATTGAATTAAATAGTAGAGTGAACGGGACGACATACGAACAGACGGAAATTACTACTATTTACTATTTATTTACTATTTATATTACTACGACAGACGGAAGAAAAATGAATTGTTAAAGCCGAATAATTCTTGACAATCATTGCTCGATCACTGTTTGATCACTTATGCAACGTAAATGATACGCAACATTTGACATTTTAAAATGGCGCAATCGAACGAAGAATAATTGTTTCATTAATGCGGTAGAGAGGTTGATTTCCAAAATGTGGCTATCAATTTATTTATGACGGACAGGACTTCTTTAATTAGTAAGCGTTTCATGAAAGACTGAAATTAAAAACGTGAAATATACGTACGGGGAACATTTATATAATTGTGAGTGTGAATTTTTTCAAACAAATTAGGCGAACAGTATAAAATCGAAATAAATAAAGGAGCATTTAAGAAAGGGTGAAAATTTATATAATATGTATACAAAAACTATGAAATGAAAGCTAATAATTATTGTTAATGCTTTCAGACAAGGTGAAAACCAGCATCATTGCCGGAAAAATCACGTTGAGTTTTCAATCTTACATACAGACTAATTCAATTCGGCAAATAATTAATAATATGGCCTTTATTGTTTTAGTAGCGAAACAATCTCAACTTGAAGAACAGAGAAAAGATAAATACTGAAAAGTAATAAAGAACATGGTAATATTATTCGGAAAATAAACTTATTCTGCGGCTTCGACTGATGAAAACCGTCATTTCCGCACTATTCTTGAGACAAAGAAGCGTTGAAGACGCGACGTTAATTCTTTGTTGAAATGCCCCTTGAGAGTGAAAAGAATGTCTGCGGGGAGTCACTTCAATAGCTTCGCTATTGTCTTTGGTTTTCAATTTCCACACTCAAGCCTTTGTTGAAGCATTCGACCAACCGTGTGGAAAAATAGTTATAGTCTTCATCATCGCAATCGAGGCAAATGTAGAGGAAAACTTTTTAAAATTACTGCACCAGAGAAAATTGGAATTTTATGTAATAATATTGCTATGATATTTGTAAACGTTCAGTTCACGCTCAATAAAAAGAGTTTTATCAACGTCCAAATAAAAAGCTGATGAAACTTACTTGTTGAAAAATGTATAATATACGCGTCAATGCAAGTATACATGTAGGACAGCGAGCTATATACAAGGAATATCCTAAGTGCGCAATATTTTCTATCTAATGCCCAAATTAACATAGACACAAAATTGTTGCTTATTTTATAGCGTAATTTATATCCCTCAAACATCAAAAGGAAGTGTAAAATTTCAGCTAAGAGCTTTTCTGGTAATGACGGCATACTCGCGAATAAAAAATTAAATTGAATTATGATCAATTTAATCAAAAAACTTTCTTCAAAATTAATTTAAATGTATAATAATAGAGTATATGAGAAATAGAAAATGTAAAGGCATGTTTGATGCGCTGCTATAATCGACGTGTTATGTAATGTAAAGCTAAGCTCAACATCATCTACGTAATGTAATTTAAATAAAGTGCACATAATTTTAAGTGGAACAGTGAAGGCTTAAATCCAAGGAAATTCATTAAAACGCTTACGAAATTCCGAACTGAGCAGTAGAAACTTACTCAATTACACTCCTGAATATTTTCCTCAATAAATATGTTCAGTAAAACGCAAATTTTAAAGTTTATTTTATTCAACTCTACGTTTATCCATGAAACGCAACGAAACGCTGGAAGTAAACTGTTTACTTGCTTACGCTGTTTAGTTTCGACGCCTTGAGGCTTAAATCTGGACTCCGTGACCTTCTCAAGACTTCTTTATTTGCGCGGAAAATTTCAGAAACATGGCGCTTTCAGTAGATTTGTTGTAGGCGGAAAAGAGGATAGAAATTCGAGAACGTAATTTTATTCCAAAAGTTTTCTTTGACTTCTAGCAAACTATCGGAAACAAAATTTGTATGGTTCATAAAACATCGATAGAACATTCAGAGACTGCAAGAAGATGAGCGCGACAGTTTGCGTTTATTAAGAAACTTTCAAGCTTTCAGCGCAATGCCACATGATTAAATGGAGCTGCTACTGCAAATTACATAGCACTTAAGAAAGCGCAAATTGCTTCTCTAATACTTCAATGAAAATAATGCCCCAGATGACAATAAATATACATTTATTCACTATTCATAAATGAACAATTCTTTCATTGGAAGATGTAATAAATAGTAATAGTTTTGACGCATATATTGTAGTATTTTGACATGGCGCATGACTGCACGTAATAAAATGCCTGTATGATTATTGTAGGATATAATTTCGCGTTAAATAGTTCTAAATCAAACTTTCTGAAATAGGATTATGACCACTTGAAATCAACAATAGAATTTTATTACATACAAGAATTTTACATTTTATTACATACAAATTTCTGGCGTCGCAGTGGGTTTAGCAAGCGGTTTTTAAGTCAGAAATAAATACAGGAAAGTGAGAAACGATTCTAATATCGTGAACCTAAATTTCAGTTTGAAATATCAACGACGAAATTTAAGAGGACTACGAGAGATCGACTGGAGAAAATCAACGCACCAATAAAGATTAAAGAGCGAATGAGAATTTGAGTAATTATTTTGCCCGGACCATTTTTATATTCTCTTGATTAATAATCTTTTGTCAGTTTTAAACATAAATATACAATAGTAATTAACAGAACGCATCAATTTTTATAAGTGCATGCTTTACAAAGAGAAATATTTACATTGTGATGACACGATTTTAAATTGTAAGGCACTTTCATATCGTACAATCCCGAAAAAAACGTCACCCGAGCGGAAATATGTTATATGTTTCAGAAGTTTGGTAATACTGCGCGCTTGTGAATCGCTTTTCAGCGCTTGTCATGACCCAGCGACGGAGGGCCTTATTAAAAACGATCAAAGAAGTTTGAAGCGACGTTCCTCAATTCATGCTATTTCTCTCATGGATATGAAACGGTTTTGGAGGAAAACTTATGATCAGGCGCAACTCACTGAAGACTTTGTGGAGCCAGGAGAAGAAAGTTATGAAAATGGTTAGTTGGTTATACAAGTTTACAGGACGAGAAATGTCCCTACAATGTAGGGAATGTCAATGTCCCTACATTTATTTTATTTTTCTAGAGAAAAAAGTGAGAGAAATGACGACTTTGATGTAGATATTCAATAATTCAATCGTAAGCTCGGTAATTCCAGTTTGAAGATTTTCTAGGACAACATTGCAGTATAAAGAGTTTAGTTCGTCTAAAAACTAATTGCCAATGCTGGAATGATTGAAATAACTTGATTAAACACACATCTGCATTTTTCACTCTTCCACGATTCGAGTCGAAGTAAAGTAGGAACTAAATTCAATTAAAAAAGCGCATTGCTCATTCTCTCACAACTTTTTAAGTTTTCAATTATTTTTTACCCAGTTAAAATGAAAAACACAAGTTATATGGGTCGGACCTTCAAAGAGCATTCATCATAATAATTAAGGATAATAAAACATCACGCCATGACCAAAAATCAAAAGTATTGTAAGTTCATAATCACATTCATTTTAAGTTAAAAATTTTTCCATACATTCCTATCCTTGAAACATTATTATTAGAATGTCAATGCGCGACAAATCCAGCTTATTTTGTCAAGTACAATTCAAATGGTGCGCCAGCCACGGACCTATTACCTCAGTAAGGGAAAAATTGTTTGGCTAGTCCAGTGAATATTCTGGCGCTATGGTTTACGAGGTCGTCAAGCTGTGATGCCCTCACGCGGCGAACTGCGTCGTCCGGGGTTGAAGTGCCTTTTCTGTAAACTTATGTACGTACAGCGTCCACGTGTGCACATTTCTACGTATTATGCATGCACCCTCCATATCTGTTTATGCGCCACCATCTGTTAACTATAAAGTGTCCATAAGGAGCGTGAGGGGAAAATTTTGTCCCACTCAAGTGTCAGCCGCTGTCTTATCTCAGCCATAGGACGAGGCGCAGCAAGCCGTTCGTCGTGACAACGGCGTCACTAGCTGCTGAACACCGACCGAAATATTAATGTAGTGTGGAGCTTGTCTCTCATCAACAAAAAAGAAAACATGGGATGATTGTTCCTAAGGCACATACATGCGCATTGTTTAGGTTGTCAGTGTTACGTGACAGCACTGAAATATGGGCTATAACTCGGTATAAAAATCTTTTGTTATGAAATGATAAAAATATTTTGTTATGAAATGAAGTATTTGGATGCACCAGACTGTGAGCCTACGCAGTAATTTTCTATTATTTAGAAAGGGATTTTAGCGTTGGAGATGCTCGTAACTAAAGCTTGACAATAAAAAGATACCAATGTGTCAAAATAAATGTATACAGTGACTCAATTTGAATACACTGAGACAATTTGACTCCATAATGAGTGTTACATTTCGTTTAGAAATTTAATTCGTTATAAGTGTTTTGCTTAAGCGCCGCAGTATAAACTAGGCGCATAAAGAAAGAAAATAAACAACAACAAAAAGATAAGAAGAAAAAGAAGAGAAAAAAACACTGGCTTCTGAATGTAGATTAGCGTTACGGATGGCTGAACCCAATGCCATGAGAAAAAAAGTGACAGAGAAAAGACTGAAGCCTTAGTGTAGAATGTAGATCAACGGTAGACATAGCACGATAAAAAAAGTGTCATCAACGATGTAAATTGCAGAGTGTCTTTATCTTTCGTCATGGGTTAATAGTTATTCTAGTATTAAAGATAAAATCTTTGGCTCTAATTATAATAATCCGAGCAAGTGCGACTGCTCAGTGTTCTTACATCATTTTATGAGTGCTCTGGCCGAACCTTAGAAAGTCTGGGATATGAAAAAATCTGTCTCCGTGGATATTGGATATTCCTCGAGGTTGTTGAGAAAAGAACAAAGGAAACTGTTACACAAGAGTTAACGGAAAAACAGGAAAGTTTTGGTTGGCGGCCGGGCGCAAGGGCCACTCGCAACTCCTACAAGAAGTGCCAAACTGAGCGGACAGTTGCAGCTGCCGGAAAACGCGTCTAGTTTGCAAGTCGGCCAGGCAGGAACTTTTGGGACTTGGGCGATAAGGAAAGGGCGGACGCCCCCCCTCGGGGTGAGAGAGAAGCACCCGAGGGAACTTGAGAAATATCGTCCATTTATTTACGGCCAACAACAACTTATTTTCGCGCCTGCCCAGGAAATTAATAGATCATGTGTGATAACAGTTTCGGTGCAGGCACTCGTGGTAGAAGAAGTTGTAGCAGAAGTTGGGTTGCTAGGATGTTAATTTGTATTGAGATGTGATATTTCGTAAATATTTAGTTATGATAACATATATTGTTGAGGCTCAACTTAACTCACATAGTATTGGAACAAAGGCTAATGCATCTTCGCAATCGTTATTGAAAAAATATATATTCTCATATATATACATATACATATATAAGTGTTTTGCAATCATTTCGTTATTTTATTCTCAACCGATCACTATTCAATGATGTAAGACACCTTTCCCAAGTTTATGATTTAAGACAAAGTTCTAAATGAATTCCTTTGAAAAATTCCAAATGAATTCTTTCTGAAAACTCGCATCTAAGCAGTTCGGGCGTTACGAAGGTGCGCTTCATCCAAGAGCGTAGCAAGAACTTCAAAAGTCATTTCGCAACGAGCCAACACGGCTACTTTCATTAAAGTTTGTAATGGATTTTAGGGATAAATCGCCCTACACTGTAACTGTCTGCAGTTGCTCGCACGCTCTAGAATGTTAAAGAGCGGCACTGGAAGAAATTTTTGAGTAAATTGTACTCAACATTCACAGTTACATCTTACGTGGTAAGAAGCAAGATGACGCACTCCTAAAATTGATGATGCAAAATAAGGAATATTTGTGTATGAGGGGTACTTCCAAGTCACAAACGACTTTTGTAACAGAAAAATTAGATAAATTCTATTGAAACCAAACCGTCAAACCTGTGTCATTGGGCGAGCCACGATATAATTTTAATTATAGATAGTTTTGAAAATAATTGAATTCACCTAAGATTTTACCTGGTGATGAAGAGTAGAGTTTTTTGCTAAACTCTGTAATTAGACAATTTCACTTGATGTGCATCGAGTGAAATATGAGGTTTTTTAGTTTAGATGAAATTTTTTGGCATTTGCTGATGGCAATATTCTTTTTTATAATGGACAGATTTTCATGAATAAATAAACAAATTTCAATGTCTACGCTGAACTGGGCTCAATGGAACATTGAAGCAAGTTTGAAACAAGTTTTTTGAATGAAATGATCTTGTTTCTCTAGGAACGTAATTAACATAAATAGTGAAAAATAATGTTGAATTCAACGATTCTAGAATTTACTCCTGCACTGGATTCCCTGAAGTTGTATAACACAATATACTCCAAATTTTGGCGACTTTTATTCTGCCTAGAGAAAAAGAGTTTATTTCTTCAAAAAGTAGACGGCACGTGCTATAGGATAATATCAACAGAAAAGGTTTTAAAGGCAAGAGCATGTCTTAAAAACTTGATGACGTAAAAAAACCGAGTCGAATATGTTATTTCGAAACTCTCAAGTTCATAACCACACAACGGCTGCGATAATTCTTTCAGTCTTCTTATGGAGCTGCTGAATTATGCGAGTTTGAGTGCTGGGAACTTGTGGCTTGTTGAGACAAACTTGGGTGCAAGAATTTCCCATGCACTCGCTTCAACGTCCTCAGAAGTCTTCTATGCACAGACACGGCCGCTTGGGGTGCTTAAAAATTGATGGGCTAAGAGGTTCATCACAACCCGTAAATTAAAAGCTCCATCAGGTTTGGCAAAAAGTCAGCATTAACTTGGAAATTCAGCAGTTTTTGCTCGAATTTTATCAGATAAGAAATCATATATACACATTTAAAGTGCAATGGATCCATCGACTAATCATCATGTATATTTTAAATTACGATCATTTCTCTCTAAAATCGCAAGTTATTTACGACTAACGAAACAGTTTACAACTTTGATATTTCAGGTGTAATAAATTGCATGATTAATTCTCCACATAGAGATAGAAACATGAATTCACCAAAGACGAAACGGTAAACCTATCAATCAGGAACTTCAATTTTATAAGAAAATCGTTCACCACATGAGGTTTGTGTTTGAAAATGAACTAAGATTCATCTATCCTAACATCTGCCACGTCGGAATTGAACGCTTAAATTCTAAAATTATTTTGGACACAGATAGGTCAAACTATTCTGAGTGGAGGCGTACAGCTGAACGAGGTGGTTACGCATGTATGATTCAAGTGCAATAACGCCTGCCTCGGTCTTCCGCCAAGCTATTGTAGAAGTTTTGTAACGTCGTACGCTAGAGTGCCATCCGCAAAGGTGCACTCGTAAACTTTGGAAAATTCTCTGATAAAAGTTTCTGGAGCTGAACCAAAATATGGTGAAGTGTAATTAATAACTTCATACTAGTAACCTCTTGAACAACTTCAGAACATCGCTTCTACACTGACTTAATATTTCGAGTAAACACAATCTTCGACGAGGATTGCATTTCGGAATCATCATATTTTAAACAGAAATTTTGTTTGAACAACGCATTTATTCTTAAACGCTTAAATTTCTTTATATAATTGGTTTAGCGTCTTTTAAGTCTTTATTGGTCAGTTTAGTCTTTGATATATTCCGTGTACGTAGATTTAGTATCGCCGATCGATTTCACTAGGATTACTGAATTTTGAACAGATGATGGAGCTAGTCTCCGAAATATTTCAGTAAAAATAGAGTGCATTTTTTATAATTTTCTTATTTTCGAATTCATAATTGTAAATTAAATAAGCCTAGGATGGACATGAGGAAGGAACTTAAGAATGCCTATAAGTTTACCCTTATTTTTTTACAAATAGCACTTGACGAATTTAATTCATAACACAAGCACAATTCATTCGTCATCTTGACTGCCTTGGAAAAAAGCTTCAAAAGCGAATTAATGCCAAGAAATTTACAGCGCGAAAACTTGACTCTACATGTACAGACTATAGTCAATAACTTTGCTAAGAAGTAAATAGTTACTAAAAAGACTATTGCCATTGGAACAAAAAATGAAAATATCTGGTCAAAAGAGGAACGTCTGACAATGAACTGTACCATGAAAGGTGGAAATTTAGTTCCGAGGCTGCAATTTAAATCAAGCAGCTGATCTGGCCGACAATAAATTGTTATCTTGCCCGGAGGCGCAGACAATAAAAACTAAAAGAACTTTCCACTCAAGCCCATAAATCCAGAGAAGCAGTTTAGGTTCAATCGATGGGTGCGATCATCAGAGAACAATCCTAGAATTTACGATCAATCGGTGCAATCATGATGGAGCAATCCTGGGAAGATTGTGGCCGTCACAAGAAGAAAGTATGGTTGGAGCGTTCATCAGTTGCTTCTAGACGGCTTGGAATTACGCACGGCAGATTTGTTATAGAAGTCGTGCGTCCTACATCAAAATTACGAATGGTAGATTTTCTATAGAAGTCGTGCGGGTTGCATCTAAATTTTGAACGGAAGAATATGTTGTAGAAGTCGTGCGGCTGACATCTTTATTTTGAGCGGATGAGTATGTTGGAGAAATCGTGGGGCTTACATCTTCATTTTGAACGGAAGAATATGTTGGAGAAGTCGTGTGTCTTACATCTTCATTTTGAACGGAAGAATATGTTGTAGAAGTCGTGCGGCTGACATCTTCATTTTGAACGGAAGAATATTTTGGAGAAGTCGTACTTCTTACATTTTCATTTTGAACGGAAGAATATGTTGAGTCGTGCTGCTGACATCAACGTTTCGCTCCCTAATCAACGGCTAGTACATTTAGTAGCCTCGCTAATTTTTCTTTATGCACTTTAAAAAGATGTAAAAAATTTTTTGGAAGAATTCCTTCTTGTTGGCGGCATAAATTTTCTGAATTGATTGTGAAAGTTCATGGAAAATCAAATTGTTTGACGTAAGAAATTAAAATGCACATAAGCACTTGTTCATTTATTATTGTGCATAATTGATATAAAATGCACGGTTTGTGGTTTATGGGAAACCTACATCAAATGTAATTGTGTAATTGTAGTAAAAAAAACTTCCTATTTCTTCTCATATCTTATTCGAAAATGTTATTTATAATTCCTTTATGACTTTTTTATTAATTTAATAATTTTAATGACAGAACACCCATTGAAGGTGTTCATTAACAGTCATTTAATTTTTAAAATTTCCTTTAAAGACAATTTTTAATTGCCATTTAATTTTCTTCCTTTAGAAGAAAACCATTTAAAAGAGACCATTTAGAAAAAACCTTCTTTTAGAAGAAACCATTTAGATAGGCGCTATAAAATTATAGAAAATAAATTAATATTATATGAAATTTTTGACGTGTACAAAAAATAGCACTGCATTTTATAGTTCTTATTTATAGTGAGCTTTTTCAAACTTTTTAGATTCAAGACACGAGTCTGGATTAGGTGGTCAAATAAGTAATGGAATTACAGTTATACCATTATAAACCCAAACTCGTTCAAAATTTTCCCATTGAATTAATTTGTGACGAAACTGGCCTTTCAAGATCATCTTTCACGAAAAAATAGGTTCGGAGGCCATTCAAAATGTAAATGTATTCACGGCAAAAAAAAAAACATAGAATAAAAAAAACGATAGAGAAAAAACCCTCGGCCAGGATATATACTCGCGAAATATAAGGACTGTTTTTTTCAAACGCTGTTTGTTAAACGACAATACTTTGTTCTGACTTTCTGTTAACTCCCAATAAATATTATTCTATTGGATCTCATAAAATATCCAAATGTTGAAATTTTCAACTCATTTTTATTTCCACTCTGAAACTAATACAATCTTTATGACATATGAGACTTGTTGAAAATTTATTATACAAACTTTACGCTACGCTACGGACATTTTTTTATCGATAATTTATAACATATTCTTTATTTTCGGTTTATCCTGACGCCAAAATTTAATTACTCTTCTCTCAGCTGTAAATTTATTCCATGCTTTCAATTCTCTTTATTTCCTGCATTTTATCTTTGGTTACGTCATCGCGGTCACCACTCCATCCCTCTCTTCAATATTACAGCGTCTTTTTCTTATCCACTCAACTTTTCCCTTTCACTTCTCCTTTGATTACTCGTAGAAAATCACATCGACATCTCCCCAAGATTTTCCCTCATTCGTCTCATTTCAACTTTTTTACCCCTGCACAAATAACCTTCCCCTCTTTAATCAAAAGCTTCTTCTCGCTGCTGGCGTAATCCCTCAGGCGAGCTGCATTTAAAACTTCGAAAATATTAAGTTCAGAACCTCGAATCAAAAACCGGTAACCTTTGTAGCTCAGAACTAAGCAGAGTTGCTTATATGAGCGTATGACTTAATTGTCGAGTCACCACATGCGTAACATGTGAAGGAAACTTTTATCGGTTAGTCGAGTTCTTGGAAAACAATACAAATTTGATATTTATGGAAATAGGGAAGGGAGTATTGTATCAAGACATGGCTTTTTCGGTCATTTTTCAATCATAAACACAGTATACAAATATATTAGGAAATTGAAACCACCACTCATTAATCTCAGCCGTATGCCTAACCATCACCACCACTCATCACCCTCAGCACCATTCCTCACCATCACCACCACTCATCACCCAGCACCATGCCTCACCATCATCACCACTCATTACCCACAGCACCATACCTCATCATCACCACCACTCATCACCCCAGCACCATGCCTCACCATCATCACCACTCATTACCCACAGCACCATACCTAACCATCACCACCACTCATCACCCTTGGCACTATGACTCACCATCACCACCACTCATCACCCTCAGTACCATACCTCACCATCACCACCACCTAAGCACACTCGTCACTCAGTGTCACTGAGAAGAGCATACGCCATGCGTCTCGTGGAGCGTCTGTCACACGCATTAAGCTTCTATTACGGAGCGGTCATTTGTCGGTCCTGTGGCCCCATTACAGTTAAGCCTATTTACGTTGACGTCGCGTGCAGCTTCAGAGGCACTGTTTTGCCTGCTATAGTGTCACTTCCTGCTTGCTTTGCGTCTGTCAATATCAGGCCATTTGACTGTGTCAAACACTTTTTCCTACTCGAAATATTTTCTAAACTGCCCTTTTCACAACCTAATTTCGGACCCTGCTCTTTTTTCATTCAAAATCAGTCATTAGGGAAAAAGTCGGCGAAACTGAACAATAAATTATGCCTTTTTTGCTGAGAATGATATTAATAAGTAATATAAGAATAAAATTATTCAACACGATACACTTCTGCAAACGGTGAGTAATACATGAAACAATAGTGCATTTTTTCCATACATGCATGAGAAAATGCGCTAAAAAGAAATTACATTTATAACTAAATTTTTTTTCTTCTTCGAATAAATGCAGCGCAGTTACAAATACGACTCTTTCTCATTGTTAATTGAAAAATGAAGGAAAACTCACAAAAAACGACGGGGAATTATATATATTTTTAATTCCGAGGTTATCACGCGCAGTTTTTATGATGCTCATTGCCGCAACATGAACAGCTCAATTAGTAATTTCTGACTGAATACGAGAAACTCGCCTGCATACAAAATTGACAATTAGCCATTTGATAAAGGAATGAGACTTACAAAGCTATATACTAGTAGTAATTATTGAACCTATTGTAGTTCAAAGAACTAAAAATAACTCAATGCAATTTACGCTGAAAATTTCTTCTTCAGAGTGCCAAGTAAGTCGCTACTGATTCGGCAGCGATCGAGTGCGAGAGCAGCAAGCAGCAAGGCGCTAGCGTATGCAAATGCAAAGGGCATCAGACAACGGAACTGGTCTATTCCATTCTTCCTTAGAGTAGAGATTCCTTAGCTCGATTTAATTTAGTAGTCGCGACACTCGTTGAGCCCCTGAAGACACTTGCTACAAAGTAGGCGGTAGAAGAAGTTCGGAAGCAGAAGGAATTTTTGTACAGAATAAATAATTTTAATAAGGAGAAGATGCAAGCTATTAATAATTCAGGATAGATTCCTAATTTGAAGCAAGAAACACGGTTTCATTTTGCAGACTAATGATAGTGACGGTATTATTAGAACCTAAAATTTCACATCTGATGTGATCAGAGATTTGTGTTATGAAAAACACAAAACTTTTCTTGGGTAAAATGTGAAAACTAGTATCAGAATCTGTAGACGTTAAAAACTTTTTCAATCATGCTAGAAATTTATGAGATATATAAATGTTCATCAATATGAGCTTGAACGTGATTTGGGAGCGAATATGTCGGTTTCTAGAGGTAATTAAACTAAACAAGTTTTCCTCTAGTCATTGAGGCGCAAGAAGCAGTGGACCAGAGGATAGCGACGCCTGCAGATCGAAACTCTAATAGCTTATTTAACAACCGGTTTCATGTTTGGTTCGCAGTGGCTTCGAATATTTAATTTACTACCATGCAATAACCTGTTAACTAATATGCAATAGCATAATAACTAACATGTTGGGATTGGATCGGTCGATCTCTTTCGCTTTCTATCGATTAATTGAGTTTAACTATTACGCAATACAATAAACATCAGATCACATATGCAAAACAAAATCAAACCACAACTCGTTGAATAATTTCTCAGTCTCTTTCTTTATTGCACCTTTAGAGAATTTACACTGAAAATAAAAGTTTAGGGCACGTATTCACTTAATTTACGTATTGTGTAACGGGATTTTTACTTCCAGAGACATTTTAGTCAACACCTCAACTAATTCTATGTGCTGAATGTCGTAGAAGGTTGCGAGCAGCCCGCACCAGCCGGCCACGACATTTTCAAGTGAGGAATGCGCAGGGGCTGTTGTAAGCGCTGATGTGTCGGAAAATGAATAAATGTCTCATATGGGGATCAGAATGCCCAGTAGTATATACGGGCATTAAGGTCTTCATGAGATCGAGGTCTGCACATTAATTATCAATCGCGAAGTGGAGAAGCGACTTCATTATGAATCCGAAGTATGATGTTGAAACAAAAAACGCTTCTCCACACGATGAAAACTTATCAGAGTTGAAAAATTAAAATCTATGCTAAAACATGCAAATAAGGATTTGGAAAAAGTGTTAATAAGACAACAGTGAGGACTTAAGTTTTGATAGGCCTAATCAAGACACTGTCATTTTTTTTATTTCGTACTATTTATTTAAACAAACGAGTTGCTTGAATTTTATTCTCAAAATGTGAAAGGGAATTTAAGCGCTCGATATATTAAATAATTGTAATGTAACGATGTATTATGTAGGAAGATCGAATTGAGCCATAAAATATATTCATGTAGTCCAAGGAAAACTTCGCTCGGACTGCGCTACACAAGCCATTTAATGATAAAATGTCCATGTCCGCCGACCGTCTCCATGAAGTTGACAGAATCTCAGGTTCGGTGCTTATCAGGACACTTGTACGAAATGAACTGTCACCTAGACGGATCTCACGCAGTGATCTAAATAAAGCTTGCAAAAGTCTATGGATAAGCTTGCAAAAGTCTACGGATACGCTTGTAAAAGTCTATGGATAAGCATTTCTGGCATCTTCTGAGTCTGAACTGTCTCGAGCTCATTCAGTATTCGTTGTAAGGTTAGAACGATACGAGAAACCAAGCTTTATGTCAGTCGTTCTCCTCGCAAAACAACTTGTGAAGTCTCTCATTGTTTGAGTTCGAGCTGTTTATGTAATAAATTTTTCGCTCGAGAAGTCAAGTTATTTAGCTCTCATGTCGACGGACTGCAGAGAGTCTGGGCTTCGGAAGCTCTCCTTCGACTGAGATATCCTTAGCTTTCTTGCTGGCAAGTCTAAGCTCCCGCTCTTTAGATTGCAGAGCACAATTTCACGATCTCGTGGCTCGATGTTTTCTCGAGGATTTTGACTATTGTTTTAAGGAACGAAACGAAGCTTCTTCTGGAGCGTAAGATGGAATAGTCTCGCTGTGTTTCAAAGCTCGCAGAGTCCGCTAACTAGCATTTTTTACGGCCTCGTTCCTTGAATTCCAGAGCTCACATTTCTCAAAAAAGCCGCGTGCTGAGGCCTGCAGTTTTGAGGCGGAAACAAAAACGCTTATGTTGAATTTTGAACCACAAATCAAAATTTTTAGCAGGGGGCCTTTTCAAGCTCCTTGTATCTATTTACCGAAAATCTGTTCAAGCTCATATAAAATAAACTGTATTGCGATATGTTTTGTGCTGCTCATTTGAAGTTTATTAAATGAAGACACTTTCCGTTCCTGCAAATTATCTTTTCGCTGCCAGGAAGTGCTTGAAATAAACTGAAATCTTGGTGTGTAAATTTTAGCATAACGAGGATCAGCTCACAACAGAACACAACAGAACACAACAGAACACAGCAGAACACAGCAGAAAATTACAGAACACAACTAAACATTACAGAACACTAAAGAACACAGCAGAATACAGGACAGAACACTGCAGAAGAGAAAGCTGTTGTGGGCCGCTGCAAGTGGCCCGAGGGCCGTTACACGCGGCCCGTGTGGTCCGCAGGTGCCGAATGTTTTAAAGAATGTACAGAGCAGTGAACATACGATGGTTAGTTGATTGATTGGATGAATGCTAGTGGATGCTATGCGTTTATGTATTAGAATTCTTTCGTATTTCTACCATCTACTTAAGAACAATTTTTCGTAAAACTGATCTTCGTGTTTGGCAGCGCACCTGTCAGTCAGAGCATCGTAGTTTCTCCTAGCAGTCCAAATATCGGCTGAAAAACTAAAATTTCATCTGCAATTGCTTCATAAAGATTTGAATGTCATAGATTGAAATCTGCAAATTTATATTAGATATAAATACTAAAGAACCATATTAAAAATGTTAATTAGCATGACAATTTTTCCTAAGTTTCTTCAACTCCATGACATGGCAGAGCGGTCTGAATGGACTAGTTAGGAAATTGAAATGACAGTCTCCAGTACATAAGAGCTTGGGTTGAAGCTCTCAAATTAATTGCGTCACAAGCAGCGTATGAAGCACCGTATTATACACAAAGAACAGTAGCAGTGCTCCAAGTTCTCTGACAAAATTACTTATTCGAGTTCGCTGTGAAAGGATAAACAAATCTGCAACTCGACTAGAGCTCGGTTGCATTCACTCACATCGCTTCACAGTGAGTGCCGTATAATTAACTTCTTTGGTTACAGGCCCATTGAGATAACGCTTTAATCTGGCCCAGGAACCGTGACAAAGCAGGCGAGTGAAACGCAAGCTTTTCTAATTACGGAAATTTGTGTTGGCAGCTCAAGAGCTTTTAATATGGAGAGCTGTTTGGACTGGGAGTCATATTCATGATGAAGGTGAAAAATCTGATGGTGAATAGATGCATTAATAAATGGAGTCGTGTAAGGTTGAGACTGAAATCGATTGTAATGACAATGTGAAGTGAGAAAGAAAGAAAATTATACTTGAAAGGCACAAGAAATGAGAAAATTTGTCTACATATTATTTGTTGTAGATAAGGTCAATGATTAGGTAGACTGACAAGTGACGAAAAATTTAGCTCTAGAATGGCACTGTCAAAAATAAGTGCGCGAGCTAGCGAGAACAAGTGCGCATGTAAAATATGAGCACATTGAGAGCCTATATTTCAAAATGCAAGATGTAGAAAAACTATTCATGTAGGACGATGCAAGTGCAAAAAACCGGCGCATGCAACAAACATTGAGAATATAATTCAAATGAACTTGGCATATTCTATAGCACCATTCTATACTCTATACCAAGTCTTTTTATCTGTGAAAGTGTTTATAAATTCTTGTCCTCAGAGGACTAGAACATAATGCAGAGAATTATTTGCAGTTTAATCCCATTTAGCAGCCGCTGAAGCCACACACTTGTCCGTATTTGCCCGTTGACGATTACTGCACAAGTTGCCCCCAAATTACAGAGCAAAGTTAACGCTTAGAAGGCAAGTGCTGAAGGAAGCTGCCAGTTATCCACGAGCAGAATTCGACGCCACAGACTGTTAATTGCCAAGCATGTGCGTAACTTGGGTCTTGAGCGCGATCAAGTTCCCTCAAAGTTCCCATGCTCATTAACTAATTCCTCCCCTTCATTTTATCAATGTAATATACAATTTGTCTATATTATTGGTTGAGGAAGGTCAGGTCTTCATCTGAATTTATAGGTTCATTTTAAGTGGCCTACGATGGCACTGTATGAGGAGGGCCATGTTCGCTGGAATGGTGTGGTAGAGGGCAATGTTCGTATGGTAGAGGGCCATGTTCGGTAGAATGGCATGGTAGAGGGCTGTATTTGGTAGAATGGTATCCAAGTAAATATGAGGGCGTTGTCTGAGGGTTCAGTGCATTACTTTAAAATGCGGCATTCTTGGATCTCAGTTTCTGCTTCAAGAAGATCCGCAGGATATCCTGTTACCGCTATTTTCAGGGGTATCCATTATATATGCGGCGAAAACCACGGGAAGAAATAAGAAAAACTTATCTCTCGTCAGTATAGCAATAGTACAGAGAAAAAAAAATTAACATACACACACAAACACAGCCAAACCGGCACTATTCTAACGTGGCTTTATAAAACTCAAACATGACTGAGAATCACGTGCTGATTATTTCGTACTTTAGGGTCGATCCTAAAAGCTGTTTGCATGGTTTGCAGAGGCCTCGAATATTTAAGTCATTGATAATTGAACGCAGTTCGTCCTGAATAGTTAATTAACCATCTTCTGTGACCGAGTTT
This sequence comes from Hyalella azteca, assembly GCF_000764305.2. Classification (NCBI taxonomy): domain Eukaryota; kingdom Metazoa; phylum Arthropoda; class Malacostraca; order Amphipoda; family Hyalellidae; genus Hyalella; species Hyalella azteca. Next base: position 101,582 of record NW_025945670.1, on the reverse strand, counting down.
TGATTGTCTCAATCGTAGTGCGATAATCCGTTAATCAATGCTGCACAAAATGTTTTTTATCTCAGTGATCTGATCGCTGACATGGAACCCACTTAATTTTTCGCTCAAACAGTCTATTAATTACTATTTCATGTTTGTGAATGCTGAAATACAAATTTCTTTAGGCACCAAAGGCAAACTGAAATCTGAGGTAATAACACTTCATTGCAGTTATTTAGTATATATCAACTATTGCTGGAAAAGTTAAAGATGAGGGTGATTTTAGTGCAAAAATTCTTAAGGCATACGATTCACAACGAAATTTAGCAATAGTAAGCTAGTTTATTTAGCTCTAAATTGACTTGAATTGATAACACTATAAAAGTGTGTCACAAATTGCTGACAAAGTTATTATGGGTTAACTCCTCCCATGACTCACAAATAAAAAAAAATTATCCTTATCAAGCTTCGCAGTGAAATAGTTAATTGCTTCTATTAGTGAAACCATATACGAAATTCCCCATTAAAATAATTACTAAATATTTAAGTATTCACCTATAGCTGATTATTCATCATTACAGAATTGAAAATAGAATTCAAAAATAAATAGAAAGCGGCGATGAAAAAAGTATAAAATAAAAGCTTAGTATGCGAAAGCAAATGGCCCGAGGCAATGCAAGCGAGGTCGACATGCTGCTCGCTCAGGCCACGCAGTGACATCTGCTGGTGAAAAGTTGGCACACGTTGGCGGCTGCAGCGCCGGACGCTAATAAAGAAAGAGGAGACGGCGAGCGCGATCGAGGAGCAAGGCGCGTCGTGGCTTTCCGAGTGCCCTCACAGTTCCGTTATTTATTGCGCCGCCAGACTTTATTAGGTGCCGCCGACAAGTGTAATATGGCGACCATCTGCCGCCGTAGTGCGCCAGCTGCTATTCTTTAGTGCCAATCCTTGGTACCAGGTCACGAGACGACGCGGAATACACCACATGAATTCCAACTGTCATTTGCCAAACTCGAGCCTAAAAACAGAATTTTACAGATAAATTGGAGACTGTCTCTTTGTGAGGCTGAAGAATGGGTTGGCCTCGCAGTGAAGTGACTGAACCTCAATGTTCTGCCTTTGTTGGAAGCTGTGTAAATCATTTCTATTCCGTTAGATGAAATAAAAATAAATCTAGGATCTTGCACGGCCTCATGAAATTGATGCAAAAAGTTTTTAATGATTAATCTTAATATTTTAATTATATTATTGTAAAAGTATTCAATTAGGGATTAGTAGAATGTTGATGGGCAAGTTAAATGTCCTGTGCTATCGATACCTCGTAATCATTTATCGATCGATACCATTATTATCGAAAAACTAGAGAATTGCAAAGCCGAGCTGCTTTTCTGAATAAGGCGCACATTTTTTATAATACGGTTAATAAATATTAAGAAAAAAATTAAAAAAATGTACAGTTATTTTCAATTATAAATATTGGCGAAGAAACTTCTCACATTTATCTACATTTAGAAAAGTAGAACAGAAACAAATACATTTTAAAAACGATAAGAAAATATTAAAGATGTACCATTCAAAAAATACTTAAATAGATGAATAGATGATGAATCATGCAAATAGATGAATTCGTATGATTCATCGAGAGAATGGGTCATTGAAGACTTAAAAGATAGTTTAGTTATGCCATAAATTGAATTAAATTAAACTATCCAGGTAAATTTTCCAGGCTGGACAAGCCTTGCGCTACTGATCACAATTGGGCATGCCCCCAAATGATTATTTGTTCACTTCCATCATTATTTTTATGTAGTACTTAAATTAGCTTTTTTGCAAGCCAGATAAATAAAAGAATCATCCATGAGAAATAAAATTCTGTGACTTGGCATGAATTTGTCGTTCAAGTCTACGTTAAATGTCTTACATTTTTTAAAATTGTATCAAAGGGGACCAATGTTAACAGTATCCGAATAAGTTTCTGAATTTTAATTTGTAAAATTGTTCCGAGACTTGCAGGTCAAAAAATTATTATACTCGTCTTGATTGATAGCCTCGAATTTCTATCTCCTGCACAGTCACAAAACTCAGTCACAGAACTCCTTGATTCCTTCAATGGCTCTCTGGCTACGCTCCTTCAGCTGAGATGTCGACGAAGGAATTCCTGTTTGTGCGCTCAATTCTTTTCTCGAGAGGATCCACAAACGATGCCATATTTTCCCTGGCTTCCCCATAAACGTCCCCACTCATAATTTATACACTATCAAGCGGTGGGAAAAATTCCAAGGAACTAATGCGCCATGATCGATTGACAGGAAGGCTTGAGGTGATAAGAAGTAGAGGCCAGTTTGCTGCGTCGGCGCCGCACATACCAAGACCACGTGAAGATTTTGGTTGGGACTGAAAACGTCCGGTGAAATGGACGATTCCTTGGCGATGGAATGGAAAAGCCGCCCCATTCCATTTGAAATACGAGAGCAAGATGAACGATCGTCCTTTTCAAGGCCCGGAAGTGATGGATAACGAATTGTTCAAGTTAAAGAGAAGCCCGGCTTTCGATTACGAGGCTCTGACTTGTATCAAAATCACTGCGCCAGATGGGCTCGAATAAACGTTAAGCGATTGTAAATATTCCCACAGTGCCAGTAATTCATGATAAAGTTGTCATGTATTTTTTGAAGTTATTGTTAATACTGACGATCTTTAAAGAGACAGTCCAAAATCTTGTAAATAATTTAACCAAAAAAGAATTAAATTTTGAACTTTGCGTTCGGCGCTTTGAGCGATTGCTTCTCCCTGCATTTCTAAATTTGCTCGCTTTAAAACATTCAACTTCTAAATAATTTTACCATTTGCATTTATCTAACAGAAATGGATTCTATTTACTTGGTCTTCAACGTAACAGTAGCCAATTTATAAGTAATCCTTAGTAGGTCCTTCATTGACAAATGAGTGGCCAATGTAATGGCCACTGATGGCCATCAGTCCACTAGAAACAATGAGTCATACACAAGAAATTGATAAATAGCATGCTGGCCTTTTATAAAATATTTATTAATACAGGAGCTCTAATTAATTTTTTGGCATTACAATAAAAATGCGCTTCGAACAGTATTATATCGTGTTATGAGGGATGCATCTGGGAATAGAGCTTAGGATCACGGTTAGAAATACGTGCCTAACTTTTGTGTAAATGAACTGTTGTTTAATACAATTTTCTCAAAAAAAAAAAAAAAAACTGAAGCTATATGATAAAGACCTTCAACAGCTAGAAAATATTTTTATAAATTTATGCGAGAATACTGTTACAATTTACAAGCTTCTATATTTCATGTGGATAAACCAATGCAAGTTTGTGTATTGATTTATTTGCGATGAGTTATTTAGTTGTGTGATGCATATATTGCCGAGACCAGCGTGACCTCTGCTAATAAATTGCTTTCAATTGTAGAGGCAAGCCGAGCCCACGTGGCAATAAATCATGCTCGGAATAACATAGATCCAGGGAATTTCACCCATAGAGCATGTGTATGTTTGCAGAAACGCTCGTTGCGACATGCGCTCCGTCGCGTTGGATTGCGTGTCGTCTACAGCAGCGATCGCAGTGCCAATATTGACAGGCCAACCTGAGTCTCAAACAATGCTTTGGAAGCTCCATTGATATTTCGTTGAAAACGAATAAGCTGTTAGGCTGAGAAAATGAAAATTTAGAATTTATTGCAGGACGAGCGGTAAGTTTGTACGGTGACAACACGAGGGCTCTAGAGATGACAGCGCTCAGTGATTTATTGCGATGCTTGCGGCCCTCGGCGATGCCGAGAGAAGAATTGGCGCGACAAACAGCGTCTTATGAGACTTATGGCTGGAGTGACAGGAGGGAGGACGGGGTGTTGCCAGCCTTCCAAACACTTGATGCGTCTTATGAGACTTATGGCTGGGGTGAGGAGTTGTTGCCAGGCTTCCAAACACTTGATGCGTCTTATGAGATTTATGGCTGGTGTGAGGAGGAGGGAGGACGGGATGTTGCCAGCCTTCCAAACACTTGATGCGTCTTATGAGACTTATGGCTGGGGTGATAGGAGGGTGAACGGGATGTTGCCAGGCTTCCAAACACTTGATGGTTCACTGGTGTATTACTTTTTGTGTGGTGTATATTCTGGCAAAAAAGCTTGCGTGTGCAGGGATGCTAGTTTCTCATGTGATTGGCGGCGCTTCTTGCCCGAGTGAAATGAAACGCAAAGACGGCGGGTCCGCTTTTGGTATGCAAATGAAGCTGACCGACATTGGGCGAACAGAGCCTTGAAGAAGGCCCCACTTGACGTCTCTGCCTGCACCGTTGAAGTGACTTACGATCTATTGACGTCCACGGCGGCGCTGCACAAGAGAAAGAGACGCCTCAGAAGAGCCGGTCAGCGAACTGCCGTCTCTCCGAGAATAACTTTGGATCAAATCGAAATCAAAGCTCACATGAAAAGGGGCAAAGGGAAGAAATCTTCTGGCGAGGATAAGCATACAAATACCTAAACTTTATACAATGAAAACAATTAATTGCAATAATATAATATAATAATAATATTAATTACATAATATAATAATATTAATTCCCAACAATATAATTTGCAAGTGTGCCTTCCGCGAGCGCTCATCATTATGAAGTTTAATTCAAGTTTTTTCATTATTTTGGAAAAATTATGGCAGTAAATAATATTCTAACATCCGCATGTGTTCGAATATGAAGTTTCAACAGTTACATTAAATTTCACTTATTGCGGTAAAATTGTGTCCCGAATCGAATAAGTGACTTCAAATATTTTGCTTCAACACTTCCGACCCATATCTGACAAAATAGACATTTAGAGCAAGAATAATTCATCTACATTGATAATTTATAGGTCCCTACAAATAATTTTTTCCATTACTACGCGTGTTTTGAAGGTTCACAGTCAAATTAGCATGTACTATTGAGGTTATCAATTTTTAGACAGATTTTCTTCAAAATTATTTGAGTCCGATTCCTTCCATTCACTAATGTAACTTTTGTAAAATAAGACAAAACGTAAGCGTTAAAGCAGATAATAGGGTACGAAGCAAATCAGGTAGAAAGATAATTATACAATTATTATTTTTATGTCCATTTTCCATAATGTGCAAGGGTAGAATTTCCAAAAGACCAACGAGCATCAGAGAAGCAATCTTGACGTAGTCTTCCAGCGCCCCCAAATAAAGCGGGTCTATCTCAGGGCTATAATGGCTTCCATTGCTTCTCTAACTAAACGCCTGTGACATGCTTAATGTTTTGTATCCTGGCCAGATAATGCAACATCAGAAGATGACGCCAAAGAATTTATCCACGTCGATTATTTCCGCTTCTAAACTGGCTGCGCTCGCCAGAAAAATGATCCGAGATCGTTGAGGAAATTCGCTCCATTAATCTGGCTAGGATCGTCTCTGTTTATCGCCAGCCTGTTTGTTGGTGCGAGTGTAGGCGATTCGCACTTTATTTTCTCCGCGATATATCCATTTATTCCCACTCTAGTTTCAGCAAGATAAGATTATATCAGCTTATTCCCACTTCATTTTCTCCGTTATGTATCTATTCATTCCCACTCTATTTTCCTCGTGATATATGTCCTTTCATTCTCACATCATTTTCTCCTTGCAATTATGTATGAATTCTTTGTCATATTTTTGCTGCATTCGGCTTTAGTGCAAGAAAGACAAGGAGTGAAGCAGCGATATGATCGGCTGATCTTCAGGAGCGCCGCTGCCCATAATTGGATATATCACGAAGCAAAATTGGGTTGAAAAGAAATTAAATCAAGTTGAAATTAACTGAATATTATTTTTAGAAATAATTTAAGAAATTATTCAAGTATTACAAGGCAAAATTTAACAAAAGAAAATATTCAAAAAGGAACTCGAAATAATAAAAATCTGTTGAGTCTTTTGAGTTCGAGAATAATATTTTTTACAATATCTGCTTCTATTCAGTAAAATATCAGTAGGTAATTGTGAAGTAAAATAAATCTCTAAGCATGCAACGCGTACTTTAGAAAAAATTTAGCTTCCATTAGAACAAGATGAGAATAATAGAGTGCAAAACTCCATGAAAATATGTATTAATGCGTCGTAGAACCTGCGAGGGAAGAACCAAATTTTATTTAGTTATCAATTCCAAATTTCCTGTTTTTGTACTAAACATTACCCAAGTAGCGCTAGCACAAGCTCAAGACACGAATTCAGTGTCACAAGTAGAGAAGAAACGTCGCAAAAATTTATTAGAAGGGTAAAATATTGTGGTAATTAATTTGTTGGTAACATATCGGGTTAATTAGATTTTTTAATAGCGTGGAATAGAATTAAGGCTCTGGCAAGAGTGCTGGATAAGTCACAGATTGATGGAGGACAGTAATTTATTGCTGGCAAATATATGGGGTGGGCGGCGCTTAAGTAATTGATGACTCTTGGGCAACGCGCGCTAAACTCGCGCCCGGACCTGCCCGATGCTGCCCGGACCTGTCCGATGCTGCCCGGACCTGCCCGATGCTGCCCGGACCTGCCCGGTGCTGCTCGGACCTGCCCGATGCTGCCCGGACCTGCCCGATGCTACCCGGGCCTGCCCGGACCTGCCTGGATCTGCCCCTACACTCAAAGAAATGAGTGAGATGTTATACAAATAGCGATGCATATTTTTCCTCTGCGTGGGTCACCTTGATCTAGTTTGGTCCGGCAAAAAGGGGCGTATCAGTAATACGAGGAGGAAGTGCATCGCTATTTGACAATATGACAATATTTTATGACAATATTTTATATGCTGAATTCTAAGAGCATAGCATCAGTGAGCGATCTTGAGGCAAAGAGCATTCACGGTCATTATAACGGTCAAAATAAATATAATAAAATAAATGGGGGTAGCTATTCACGCACAAACTAAGTTTTGAGCAAGCAGTTTTAATGAATTGAAATCATTGAATTTAATATTTTAATTACTAAGCGTCTTTACAGTCAAAGAATTTTGTGCTCACAAGAAATGATATAAAGCTGCATTCAACACACAATACATCATAATTACTTGCCGATGTACAGCTTTTCCAAATTTCAAAGTTCCTGATTTCATTTTCATAGATGAATCTCAAAGTTAAATTTCGGAGTTAGCAAGCAATCAATAAAACATTTCGAATCGCGGAAAAAATCAAATAAGACGAATATGAAAAATAACATTTGCGTCGCCAAATTTTTCGTGATTGCAGATTTTCCGTCGGTAGAATGATCAATATTTTGCAGGGGTAAACGATATTTTCTTCAATAGAAGGTGCAGTGAGAACCTAACCCAAGTCTTAATAAATAAAATTCGTTAAAAGAGAAAGTAAGATTTTTTTAACGATGCTGAATTTTAGAATGATGGCAAACCCGGCATTCTTCTCTAAGTTTTCCTTTGTTTTAGAATTTCAATGCAGATTTCATGATTATAGCTCAAAAAAATGTTCCTCTTATACCTGAATGGAACAAAGGGGCTCGTAACTGAAGGGGATATTTCCATCGTAAATGAAGAGAAACCGAGAGGTGGACTGGTAATGAGCATTAAGGGTAAATGAGCAGAGAAAGTTTGGTGAAGAACATTATGGTTAAATGAGCAGAGACGGATTGGTAATGAGTATTAAGGTAAAAGACTAGGTGCAGGTTGATAATGGACTTAAGGTGTAAAAGGGCAGAAACGTACTGGTAATGGGAATTAAGGGCGAAAGAGCTAAGGAGGAATGGTTACGGGCATTGAAGGTAAAAAATGAGAAGCGGAATGGTAATGGGCATTAACAGTAAAAGACGAGAGGCGGACTGGTAATGGGCATTAAGGATAATAGAGGGGAGGCAGTCTGGTAATGGGCATCAAGGCTCTTTCTAAGTTCGTGATTGAAGCTCCAACGCTAGCGACGTATTCAGCAAAGACTGATGAAGCAACATTGTGATTCGGTGCGCTTAAAGTGACTTGTACTTAGAATGGAGTTAAGCAGACATTCAGATGCTCAAATACAAGGAAATGAAGCCATTATCGTTTGCTTCAGCTCGCAAAGGTCGTCTAGCTCTCAGACTTCCAGGCCTCCGAAACGAAGTCGTCAGGCGTCTCATAAATTCATGAAAATTCTATAATTTATGATAACGAGTTGAATTATTTATTAAATTGCTTATAAATGTAATTTTCTTTGACAGATTATGTGAACGATTGCCCCCAATTTGTTTTGCTGATTTAAGAAATGAATTTTGCGCATTGAAGAAATTTTCGCCTTCCAATTTAGTCTTTCGAATGAACTTGAAAAAAGGGACAAAAATTCAGCATATATTTTTTAAAAGAAAACGTTTCGGAGTCCAGCTCTGTCGTCAGTTTGAAAATCCTACAATGTATGAACAATTAATTAGTGATCCAAAATTAACAGGAAAACCTTAGACCTTGACAAATAATAGAAAAATGAGACAAATCGGCTTGAAATCAACAGGGAGACCGAACTGCTAGAAACAAACTCGTAGCTGAATGACGAGGTGTGCAAGTAGATTTCCTTTTCACTGACTCCTCCCTGTATGCTCCGCCAGTCTATATAAAAGAAGGGTGCGTGATGTCATACCCACATGATCGCATAGCGCACAACTGCATTCGAAACCTAGATATTAAAATAGATTATCGTTCCAAGTCAGGGAGATTTCGGTGCGGTGTCTCGGTATCCACAGGCAATTCAATAGTTTTAGCTTCTACCACCGTATTTCTGACTTAAGAATTTAGACTCCCTATCGATTTCCCGAGAGGCCTAAATGAATTGCTGCACTTAGTTCATTTCCTCTTGAAATTCTAAATAGATGGTAAGTCTTCTTGTGTTTAATTTGAGTGAATGTGTCTTTTACTTGTATATATAAGTTTTAATGTCTGTCTGTGAATATTGGATTACCAATTTATTGTACCTATGTTATGGGAATTTTGAAGTTATGACGAAGCTTTACTCCGAAAGAATTTCTTTTAGAAAGAAATGGCGAATTTGTATGCCATATTCTTTGTATTTAACTTAGTGTCAAATTTGCAATTCAAGTAATCAACTGATTGTTGAACTTCGAAAGTACTTAATTTGCACGATGATGGCGCAACTTGCATGATGGATATTATATCCAACGGATATAAAGTATTCTTAGTGAAGTAGTGTTCCTCACGACCATCATCACATCTATCTTATATTATATCCAGCGGCAATTGTGCTCCGTAAAAACTCAGAGGCAAACAGAAGAGCGCAGGCAAATCGTCTCGTGTGATGACAGTGCGCTCGTTTATTTTAAAGGTCCCTTTTAAAAAGCTTCAAATGATCGTTGCCAGTGCAATTTGCAAGAGAGACTTGGCGCTACGTTGTTTGTGTAAGAGAATTTGAAAGCAACGACTCTTTTGGGGGCAAAATGTTTAGATGTATCTTTGCTGGTCGGCTAACAGACAGCTGAAACCTAATACTACTCGAGGGTCCAGCGCTCTTGTGTAAAGTATAGCCTGTAATTTATGTCTGGTATCGAGGCGCGCATTTCACGTGCGAAACAAAGTGCCCCCTTAGTGCACCCCTGCCGACATTTCACTTCCGATTCCTTGCACTGCTAATGCACAACAACGTAGCTCACGTTGAACTAATTGATTCAAATGACAGTACTACAGTGGACATTATTTTTCTAGCGCATCAATGAAACAATGCTGACTAATTACAGCCAAGGGGTTAGTTAAAATGAAAGGTGAGAGTTAAGTGACTTCATGTGTTGTTGTGTGGGTAAATAGTGATGGTGGTGGATTCATATTTCTAGCAGACAAAGACACAGAGTCTCACGTTGCAGGTTTTGGTCAGTAATTTTTAATTTTAACTTGCGTCAGTCAAACCTTTTAAAACCTGCTCGAAATTCAATGCCGCGAACAAAGGGCAGCTTTAAAATAATTATATTAGAGGATGTTAACTTGAGGGACCGCTTCAAGCTAATAAATTTTGAGTGATTGGCACTTTAGTCTTGAATTAAATAATTAACAGGTAAATTGTGCATATGCTGAAGTTGTAGAAAGAGCCGATATCAAGGAAAGATTAAAGGGATTATTCTAGACCACTGCCTCGGATAAAAAGCTACCCTAATATTGCATTGCATGTCAGAAGCTGCCATTTAGCTCTCTTTTATTTCTCTAATCTGCTTCGTCAATCAAAATGAAAATAAATGTTGAGTCAGCAGCAAATTCATTCTCTGTGTAACTAAAAACGCTGCGTCGAGGTTCGGTTCGTGCGCGGTTATCGTTTTATAGTTGCGGCCGTGGATAAACTTATTTCTCTTTGTGACTGTAAATTTTACTGCCAGCTTTGAATCGTCAACAAAAGACTAGTTTCATGCGCCATGGCTGCTGTTCGGTGTAAAAACGGATGCTAGCTCATGCGGAGCAGGCAGTTTAGACTTAACCATAAATCGCTGAAGATCTAGAATTTGATAAATATAAAAAACCCGCAATGGATGCAATTTAGAAAAAATTTTTTTAACGTCTTTTATTTCGCCGATGTTCACATATCCTTGACAGAACACAGTTGACGGCTGCACGATGGTAATTTAGTTAAGTTGGTAGATGTAAGTCATGTAAGGTAATTAACTTTTTTATCCTGAGTGCATAGATGAAGTTTTCACGAAACTATAAATAGGCAATTATTTCAAACTACAAAGATGCTTGAGGTCTCATAATCAAAGCTGCAATAAAATAAGACTCAAGAGGCAATAAAAAATGCAAGTTTTAACGAGTGAGCAGGAACTTGCTTGGGCAGCAATAATTTTTCAGCGTTTCGAGAGAAGATGTGGCGTCGTAGCGGAATTAATGTCTCCTCGCATTACCGCAGCGTCGGCTCTCTTGCTCATAAAGCGTGCAAACTTCTAGTGAGACTTGAAAAAACGTCGCCAAAAGCAGAGTTAGGACAGGCTTCTGGCACAGATATCGCTCATAAAACTGCGTAATGCGACCACATGGCAATGCCTCGTAATGTCGAGTGAGCGAGAGACGATAAATGACACGGCACAACAAATCTCGACGTGAGTGAGTCCATCTCGCAGTCCACGCGCCACAAACGAGGTTTTTACGACGGACTTGAGGAGATTTGCGGTCCCTCCTTAACGTCTTTATTACCGCTACGTCCGGCGCCTGTCGTTCACTGATCACTGAATTGAGGGTTCAAGAGCAACCGTAATGTTCTGTCTTAAAAACAAGATGCTTCCCCATACTAATATTGTTCTAGCTGTTAAAACTGTCTCAATGATAATAGCTTCCACTTCACTGTATTGTTCTCGGAAAGTGGGACTAAAATAAATATTTTTCTTGAACAAACTATCATTTCTCATTGGTACTCTGAAGTATCTGCGCGGTATGCAACCAGAGAAAATAAACACAGTTTGGCCAGCATCACAGATTTATTTACTGGATAATCCTAGTAAAGTGAAAAATACGAGTACCAATAATCTAGGCCCAGTAATAATTGTCAACATATATATGAAAAATTTCATTGTTATTCATAATTCTATGTTTATTTCTTACAAATAGTTGAAAAATATGCAGGGCATCAAGTTTTTGAGCCTCAGGAGCTCAGGAAAATTTTATTTTCGAATTATGTTAATTTTTAAGGTTTAGAAGCTTGTTTTAATAAAGTACTTATACATGTATATGTATAACCTTGTTGGGAAAGTTGAACATTAAATATTGTAATGCCGCATGTAAATGCCACTTGTAAATAAATGATAAAATAATAAATGCCACGTGTAAATAACGCAATGCCGCATGTAAATAATCAAGTTCACATCGGCGTCACCTAAAGAGCACGCATATTTCCGTGGCTCAAGGATTTATAATCTTTAATTTAAGCGCGATGTCGTTTACCAGATGCTCAGTCGCAGAGTTAACAGGATGCTGAACACTTGAAAAAAGTTTGAATTGAGGTATACGCGTTTTGTTAGCGGAAACAATATGGAAATAACTTGAACCATTACATTTCGTTAACCATGATTACTATCCCTCATTTCATCGTGATGAGATGAGGGTACCGTAAAAAATAAGATCAACAACTTAAAATAGAATTGGCTTGTTTCGGTTTAAATATAAAGAAAGCTTTTCGATGGGCATGCAAATTTGCAGTGTAATATTTCCTTCTGTCACGCAAATGCTCAATATTAAATTCTTACCCAGAATTATAATTGAATAAAAACTCTAATTATAGAATAAAAATGCCTTTTGAAATCCCAATTCTAGTGAAATTATTGTGAAATGTTCTATGATTCTTCGATTATCCGGAATGACGTGCGTCTTTTAGGAACTTGAATTAAATTTAATGTATGAATCTGATTCTCCATTAACTTGACCCTGTATTACCTTGTAAAGGATAGAAATAGTTTGTTATTTTAATGTAATGCGAGGCGATAATATTTGTTCCAAAATGGTTTATTATTTTGAATTTGTCATTTTAGTTTAGAGTTTACGTTGAATGAATTAGCAGAATTTGACTTTGTCATCCGATATCGGCCAGGTAAAGATAATGAAGCCGCTGATACTATGTCACGCATCGTGGGTCCCATTGAGAACGAATGTGAGGAGGAGACTAATGAGTTACCTGCAGGTCTTATGGTAATGCCTAAAGTAGAGGGAGGCGGTAATTCGTTGTTTGAATCATTGCTCATTTGTTTGAAAGAGGTAGTAGGACTGAATACAGATATCCCCAGTACGCCATTGAACCTTAGAATAATGTTGATTGATTTCCTTGCTCAAAATCCGAGAAAATTCAATATTGCACCGGTAGGCGATTTCAAAAAGCAAATGAAAGTCATGAGACTGAATGAGCAATTACCATGTGAAGAGGTTATTTTGGTAGCAAGTTTTCTATTTGGTGTATAAATTCATGTACATCATGGAGCTCAATGGCCTGTTATTTATAGAGCCGACCGCACCAAAACGTCTTTGCCAATTGTTCATCTACAGTGTAAATCAGGAATACATTTTAATCCAGTTTTTGATAGGAAGCAAAAATTTTCAGAAGCAAGTGCGAGTGAAGACTGTGTGAATTATTGCTGGGATGATAACGATGTTGAGAAGGGAAGTAAAGAGAATGAATCTGAAGATCATACTGTTCAGTGTGTTAATAGTAAACCAACAGGGATTCTAAATGTACCATCAAGCTGTTTTGTAGAAGCATGTGGAGTAAAGTTCTGTGCGTTGATCGATACTGGTGCACAAGTCAGTCTTATAGGAGAAGAGACTGTGAAACGGTTAGTTGAGAATGAGCCAAATTTAAAGATCCATAATTTCAGTGCTAACCTGTTGTCGGGTATTAATGGGGGCAAAACAGAAGTTCTTGGATATGTAGAACTTAAATTACAAATATCGTATTGTTTTTTCGACATTCCGGTGCCGTTTGCGATTGTCAGAACCTGTGAAGTGCCATGTTGTGCCATTTTAGGAGCTAATTACCTTATTGCTAATAATATATCGGTTGAATTTGGGAATTTTAGTATATCTGGGCAGACTGGGAGAATTGATCTGTCATGTCAGCATAAAGAATTGGTTAATGTGTGTGTCAACCGTTCCGATCATTGGACTATATGTTCTTTCACCGGTATTGTGACTACGGATCAGACGGACTCAGACTCGCTTGCGGAGTTCTCTGAATATGATGAAGATGTACTATCTGAGAATATGCCATCAACGTGTATTATACCAGATGCGGTTGTGAGAGCAAAGCAATGTGAAGACTCGAATATTTCTGCTCTTAAGCAGTGCATTGTTGAGCGTGTGGCTGCGAAGAACTGCCATGTGAGGAGTCTTCAGCCATTTAAAAGGTACTGGAGTAAATTTAGAGTTGTATCAGATTTGTTTGACAAAAACGGTCAAGAGATTGTAGTGTTGCCATTTGAATTTCTCGTTGACGTGGTGATCAAGATACACACACAAATGGCACACATTGGAAGACATAAGTTGGAGAAATTGATAATGAATAAATTTTTTCATCCATCTATCAAAAAGATAATCAAAGACGTAACGCGCACTTGCACACATTGTCAGCTGTATAAGGTTTCCTCTCAACCTGTAAACCCACCTACTTTAAAAATTAACGCTAGGTATCCATTTGACTTAGTTGCCATTGATTTACTTATGTTTCCCAGGTCATCATTTGGTAATATTGTTGTTTTAGTTTGTGTTGATCACTTTTCTAAATTTGTTTATGCTGTACCACTTAGAGATAAGAAATCTTCATCTGTGTGTAGAGCCTTGAACAATTCGATATTTCCGTGTATGCCTAGATTGCCGTCGAGAATGTTGAGCGATAATGGTCCTGAATTTCGGTCTAGTGAATTTGAGAGTACCTTATCTGCTTACAATATTAGTCATGTGTTCTCGACTAGATTTAGAGCCCAAGGGAACGGAGCCGTTGAGCGCTCGAATCGAACGATCATAGAACTTGTCAAAGGTGTGGTGCAGGAAAACCCTAAATTGTGGGATGTAATGCTGTCCAAGGCAATCATTGTGTATAATAATACCTGGCATGCATCTATTAAAACGACTCCTTCAGAGTGCATATTAAGCAAAGCTCACTTGTGTGATCCTAACATTCCTATCGACTCGAATGCTGTGGAAACATGGAAAGATGCACACTCCGATTTCAAATCTTTTGACATTAATCAAAAAGTTGCCCTTCGAATTCAGAAAATCGGTAATCAGATACATTATAAATTAGGAAAGAAGTTTACAGGTCCATACAGAGTAACGAAAGTTCAAAGCAACGGTGTGAGCTATGAAATTTCTGATGGAGAGACTGTCCTTAAAGCTCATCACAAGCAATTGAAGCCATGGTTCGACCCACCAGACTATTTACGGGACTACATGTGTACAGAAACTGATGTGCGACCTGAGTTGCCTGCTGGTAATTCTGGGAATAGCAGTGATTCAGAGTTTGATTATGCATGTCCTACAGATGTAGTAATGTTAAGCGAGAGTGACCCTGATGGAAGTGATAAAGAGCGAACATCTGTGTCAAATTGTACTGATGTAGAACTCAATTTGTATAACGATTCTTTGTTCGATGCAGATTTGGTTATGGAGTTTTGGGAATTGCGCGATAGATATTTGTATCTGGTCGAGAGTCATGTCGATGTCGATCAAGTGACAGAGGCAATTAATGAGGCTGAACGTAGTGTCTTGAATTGGAGTTTCAGCAGCGAAGAGATTGAGTTCACTCTCCGGAAGAGAGTGTACCCAGATATTCAACGCGAGAACTAGATGACGACGATGCATCTATGCCTGATACGGTAGACAATGTTTCTCCAATTATTGCTGAGGACTCGAACAATGAAAAGGGCAATGATTCATTAAGTAGCTTTCTAATGTGGTTAGAACAGTCGTTGCTTGTACATGGAGAACTTGTTGAAAGAATTGCTAATGTGTCGCAAACGTTGAATGATGCGTGGTTAGAAGAGGTCACTGATATTTTATCGTTAGGAGACGTACATGAGCGAGATGACCGAACGGATATTTTAACCAGAATGAGCAGACATATTAATCATGTACGTGAATCTGTGGCAGATTATAGACAAAATGAAGGTAGTTTGTGGAGAACTCGTTATGAACAGAATGATAATGATGATGTTATTGATGAAGCATCGGATAGAATTGAGGAGCTGCCCGTGGATAGCTCGAGATTGTGTCGGAGAGTGACGCGTTCGCAAGGACCTGTACAGGAATATCCGAATGTACAGAAATCTACCTTAGAGTATCAAGTTAAGGGTAAAAATTAATGTTTTGTCCATTTTAGCGCGTTTGGAATAAAGTCTAAGTGAATTTTAATGTGATAGCTGAATAGGTAGAATTTGTAACGAAGTGTGTAATTTTGTTAATTCCTATGAGGAGTATTAAACGAATGCTGTTTATGTACCGGTGTAAAAATTGTAAATATTTTTGTTTGAAGATAACGTTATTTTTTAAGTGCAATGTGCCCATTACACTTGTTGGGGGGCAATATGTAAGGGATAGAAATGATTGCTATTTATATATCGGAGTATTGATTGTATAATTTGTTTATAGTCCGGAATTTTAAATTGTCATTTTAGTTTAGAGTTTACGGGAGGCTAAGTGCGGAAGGAGGAGGTGATTAGATTATTCTGTCGTGGAAAGCCGGAGCGGAGGTATGTGCTGTGTTAGGATGTGGATATGTAAATATATACGTGAATAGATTGATGTGAACAAATTGTGTAAATACTTAGGTTGTATATGTATGAATACTTTAATGTTTAGGTAATTATTATTTATCTGTTTTATTTGTTTCTTTTGTAGGAAAGCCTCAAATCTCAGAGTCAAGAGTTAGTCTCGAAAGCCATGCATCCAAGATGAAGTGTTGAAGTGTTAATGTGCCGAAGTTATTCTATATTATTTGTTGTGTTTATTGAAAGTGTAATAAAGTGGTTTAATAAGTACTCGTTAATATCCAGAACCTATACGATCCTGTAGGCTAGTTGGGTGTTCTGAGAGCCCCAACAACCTAGTACGAAAAAATTTCAATAAACCTAACCTCGCTCCTATTATAATAACAATGAAAAGATTGTCCTTTTCATGGCTAAGAAAAAAAAGATGGCCAAGTTAAATAATTATCAAAGAAACTCATATTGTAGCGAGAAAATACAGAACAATGATTATGATTGCAACACTGAGTCTCATGGTGACATTACTGCACCACACACACAAAATATCCTGCGAGTGAATGGAAAAAGACGGCTAAGTTCATTTTATATTCCCAAGCTTCAGAAAAGCTTCATGTCTTGAAGCTTCTTTGGTTGGTTGTAGTCGTCGCTTATGTATACAGCGAAACAGCAATTTTCACACCACGCACTCGTGCCAAAAAAGCAGCTCATACACTCTATTGAGGAGCGCACTCTGGAGGCGTCCAAGCGAGCCACTTAAGCGCACGGCCTCCGCCGCGCTGGTCTTTGTACAGACTTAATGTCACGAGCCCTGGATTGCATAAAGACCGTGCTCGCTGTTTAGCTTTCAGTATTTTTGCGTGTGAAGTATTTTTCAGTATTTTTGTGTGTGAAGTATTTTGCATGAAAGGAGTTAGAGAATAGCATGGCATTATTTCACCATCGCATTTGCTCCAGAAGGAAGTCTGAAATAATGTTTACTGCAACTTTCCCTGTCAAATCTGTAGCTTCTCCATAAGCTAAGCGATCGCCGATGCGATCTTCGCCCGACTGTGTCGTTCCGTTTAGACATACGAGAGTCGCCGCGGTTCTAGAGCAATCTTTGTGTATGCTTCTCTATATCGTAGGCGGGATCGACTTTAGCCTGTAAAATTGCATTCTAGTGTTACTAAGGAATAGAACGCGTGTTCAGTATTTCGTATGAATTTCTAATGCAAAACATTCATGAATTGATGATCAAATGAAGGACCTTGGGGCCCTAGAGATAAATGATTGATATGATAAAGGGGGAAATGCAAAGTAGATCGCTAAGCTTCAATTTAAGGGTTTACATTTCCTGATCCCCGACAGCGGAGCGCGTTCGACCCCTTACATAAATCAGCTTAGGACGCCCGGGATCTGATATTAGCGAGGGAGACGCGACGTGCAAAGACGGAACAGCGATTTTTGCGCCTTTGCAGATAACGTTTTGATTGAATAATCTTTCGAACACTGCAGATTACTAGAATGTATGATGTGAAAGCAGGATCAAGTGAACTCGATGTTTTTCTTTCTACGTTAAAATGCTTGCACATAATCCATATCTCCATGAATAAAGAACATCTTGCATGAATAGATCAAGTGAAATGGCAGTCTGCAGCTTATTTGAGTATTGCTGTAGCTCAAATCTTGAGGAAGCAGGTGATACACAAGTTCAATCGTGCGTTTTTTTGTCGTGTCTCGATTATTATGTAGATTATTATCACTCAGATTTCATCCCAATCCTACTGACGTGCTGATCGGTGTACCAGTTATATAGTGAATACTTTTTTATTCCTAAATACTTGTTTTATTGCACACATATCACAAAGATGTAATTGGACATAAATTACTACTTAGCAGTCCAGACATCGGATTTGCCTCTTGCTTACAGTAGGTATTTCTAGGTTGATCGTGCCATGATGTTTTTCTGTGCAAAATACTGCGATGATGATTTAAAAATTATATTTGATTAAAGGAAACTACATTTTTGCGCTTTGCGTAGAAATATTTAGGGTTCCTAAGTTGGCGAGATATTTCTGTAACATTATTTCAATAGACATGGAAGCATTAGTCAAAGGCTTGCTCCACATCCACAATTTCGATACAAAAGTGATTTGAATTAAACTGATTTGCTCTCTGCTTGATAACAGGAGCCGGCAGTACACTTATTTCCAAAGTCACGTATCAAATCACCATTAAAGTTTGAATAAAATACGCCGAAAGTTGTAATTCGCAAACCATTCATGAAGGTTTAGGCTTTACATGAAGTCGCGAATGCTTTTGAATCGTGACTGGTTTCATAACAAAGACGTTAATGAAAAAGTAAAAGCCATACTAAGATGTCTGCTCAATAAATTACATGCCCTGAACATCATAGCTCAAAAAATATATCTATTCTGAGAATAAACTATTTGTAATGATATCTCTTTGACGGTGCAACTTCATGTACAACTTCAAGCACAGAGAGTGATCGAGCATTTGATCCAATGGAATCGTATTGCTAACATTAATATGATAGAAAACGAAGCAACTTTCAAATTCCATTAAAAATTCTATCTTAACAATCATAAGTTGAAATTTTAATTTAAACGCAAACGGCATTCATTTCTGTGAATGCACAATTCTCAGGTGCGGATCAAGTTGCACTTGGTGCATTAAAACTTCTTTGCTATTCACCCGAAACTTTAATGAAGCCATCTGAGCAAAAGCGTTGGAGTTCAAGATTACGTCAAGCTGAAGCGGCTTTAGAAATCTAAGCTTCCGCTTAATAAATTGGAGGTCAGATTTCAATAATTCCATCCGTAGAATCTCTGTTTATTTGAGATTTACAAGAACCATGTTAAAAAATTCTCTTTTTCCGTTCTGTGTTATAAAACATCAATGGGTCTTCAGACATTTTCTCGGAAACTATTCACGTGTTAGTGTTTTTTTTTAATTTCAGGTAAAAACATTAAAAATGAATTAATCTCCCAGAGATAGCGAGCCCGTAAAGAATAAAATTAGCAAAGCTCACCCTAATAAAATGAAGGAATATAATAAGCGAAATCACTCCAATGAAGGCGAGATAGTATAAGGAATGATATCATAGCTCACACTTCATTGCAACACTTTGTTACCAGTAAGAAATGTGGAGTAAATTATCGCTAAACATTTGCACATGAGATGGTAGACTTATTTTTAATGCGTGTTTTATAATAGCAATTAATTAATGCAAAGCCATGCCGCTCTTACTTCATTATACCTTGAAGTCGTAGAACTGCGGGCATTATTGTAAGACGATTGCTTTCAAAGGAGGAAACGGTTTGAATTAAATGAAAAGGAATTTAAATGAAATTAGATGTTGAAAGAACCAATTCAACTCAATACCTTTTGAGGGTGGATTCAATTCACTCATCTCTCGATATTTGTTTGTCGACTTTCTGATAAATGTGGCGATCACGTGAATAATTCAAACCGCAATGAAGCGATCAAGTCCTGGAGGCATGAATGTTCAATGCTCTACATTATGACCATTTATGAGTCAATGATGTTGAGTTTTCAGCTCAGGTACTCGATGTTCATTATGAAGGTTTAAATGTGCGGGTGTTAGATGTTCCCAAACACAGAAACCGTGTCTTTCTATGCGCTGAATGCAGTCTTGATGCAATAGGTTCGGCGCACTAATCATGACTTCTCTGAATCAATGGAAACTCAGTTAAAGTAGTGTAAACCTGAATTTCGTCAACTTTGATGTACTGAATAATGTAATTTGTACGCTCACCTCATGAAGTTTTCAATTTCAATAAATATAGATCCCAAAGAAAAAATTAGTTTTTCAATTCACGTGTAAGTACTCTTCCTCCGTTTACGCTTCACCCTCCCTAATCGTCGTGTGACTATTATGTCTGTCGTGTGACCCTGTTCAATTCTCCGTTCATGCCACACTCCAATCATCGAGTAGGAGCTCTGGCCAAAACTCTACTCTCTTTAATTCTTCTTTCATGCCACACTCCAATCATCGTGTGGAAGCTCTGGCCAAAACTGGACTCACTTTAATTCTCCTTTCATACCACAAACCAAATCATAGTGTGGAAGCTCTGGCCAAAGCTCGACTCTCTTTAATTCTCCTTTCATGCCACACTCCAATCATCGTGTGGAAGCTCTGGCCAAAACTGGACTCACTTTAATTCTCCTTTCATGCCACACTCCAATCATCGTGTGAGAGCTCTGGCCAAAACTCAATCCTTTTCAATTCTCCGTTCATGGCTTCACTTCAATTTTTGTCGAAACAAATGACCTCTTGAAAAGCTTACCCTAAATTGGCAGCGTGTGTGCTGAGCTCTATGACTAGTAGTCCGGATATTGCCTTTCAAATTATTGAGCCCTCAATGTGAATACTCATCAAACTACAAAGGCTTCAGGGGAATACGACCGCCGAGAGGCTGCGTTATTTTACGACTCTACGATACAGCTACGACAAGCCTGAGCCATCCAATTTTGTTGTAATAAATGTTGAGATAGAGATATTGACTGAGAACTTTTTCTTGCGGAATAATGTTAAACTATTCATATAGAATAATAAACTCCGCGTTATTATATCTACCCTAGCTGCCAGAGAATAAAATTTCGATTGAAAAATAGACAGTTTTTTGGGTCAATGAAGCAAAATGAAGCACTAAATTTGCTACATTTGACTTGAAGCTCTCATGACCAATCGATATTTGAATGCGTACTGTTTGTGAATGTAGTTGCGTGGAGGCGGTAGAGAGAGAGAGAGTATTTCAGCCGCCAGGCCGTGACGCAAAATAGTTACCTTTAAACAGAAGCAGTTAGGCACTGTTTTATATAGGCTAAGAGTTGCCGAGAATTTGTCTTTAAATAGTTGTCTACCTGATAATTTGGTAAAAACACTTGAAAATAAAATGAAATGGACTGAACTCGTCGCGTTTCTACTGCCGACATTATAATGGCATGACGTGATCGGAATATCTGAGAAGTAAGAAAGCTAGGCTGCGGCTGATTTCTGTTTTTGGATGTTGACTACATCGACAAAGAAGACTATTAATTTTCTTCTCGTTGATGACTCATGCACCCTACGTCTTCGAATTCATCAATTGCCTTTTTCAAATAGACTGGGAAAGATTCACGGCTGGATACAGTAGAGTATGCATCAACTGATATCGCAAGAAATAGCTGAACTGACTTTGAATTGAAAAGCCTGATATTTATTTTTTTCACTTATATGCAGGATTTTCTCGTAGCACACGTCCCAGCCTATTGGTATATAAGGGGAGTATAAAGCAACAGTTTCGATCAATGTTATATAATAAGGCCGGTGCATTTCTATATGAAACATGAAGAGAAGTCGCTGCGGTCTCAATGAGTTGCGAAAATAAGAGCCACCGTGTGTGCCATCCGTGAACTGCTAAAATATGCTCCAAAGTTTGCTTGTTAGGCAACAAGTCCTGTTAAAAATGCATTAACGGCTTCCAATTGCGAACAAACTCTTCAAAGAAGTGTCAGTATAGACGCTAACGATGTAGCCTAACTAGAAAATAATGAAACAGAGATAAAATTCTTAATAAACAGTGCAGTTTTTGGGTATTTAAGCCATTCCAAAGGCTTAACACTACTCATATTAAATCACATTCCAAGCTTTATAACCGTTTCACCAGGTTTGAAATCAAGGTGTTAATTATCTCCTAATCGATTGCAATTTTCTACAAAAGCTAGACTAGCGAAAAAATGAAAAAATGTGAACTTTCTCTGATAAAACCAAGCAATTAAGCAGTTCTTGTTAGACGATTAAAATGCAATACACTCGTTCATGTTGTGCGGGCATAGCTTCCAGCAATCGCAGCTTCAGAACTTGGTTCTGCTAATTAGGAGTTTTAGCACTTGGCGCTCGAACTTCAATGTTTGAAATTTTACGAAGTAAAAATTGTTAAAACCCAGTCACACGTGCCATGATAGAAACTTATTTCTTCCAAGGCTGCAATCACATAGCCGACTGTATCTCCTCGAGCACTACCTTAATACACCGAGCAACGAACTGCCAAAGTCCAAGGTTTTAAGATTAGGCTGGCTTGCCATTGCAAGACTTGAGAAAATCTGGAAATTTCCCGCAGGTGTCGTGGGTGCAGCAAGTTGGGCCCAGCATTTCAGGCAGACCCCATAAGATCTGCACAAGATCGGCCATAAGACTCAGGAACGTCGACAACACTCGCACTAACTTCAACTCAAGCGGGCGCTATCATAGCTTACGGCGATTGCGGTGTGCAACGAGGCCTGTAATCGGCCGCGATCAGACGCCACTCGGCCTGGATAACGAGCCCACTCACATGCTGCGTCCCTTTCTCCCACTCGGCCTGGATGACGAGCCTACTCGCATGCTGCGTCCCACTCACATGCTGCGTCCCTTTCTCCCACTCGGCCTGGATGACGAGCCCACTCACATGCTGCGTCCCTTTCTCCCACTCGGCCTGGATGACGAGCCCACTCACATGCTGCGTCCTACTCACATGCTGCGTACCATTCCCCCATTCGGGCTGCATAACGAACCCACTCGCATGCTGCGTCCGCTCACACGCTGCGTCCCATCCTCCCACTCGGCTTGGATAACGAGCCCACTCACATACTGCGTTCTGCTCTCCCACTCAACCTTTGTTCTCAATACGCAGTCAAAAGATCAGATTTTTTCTAATCCCAGATTTAATTTGTCGATATTTCATGTAAAGGTCGGAATTATTTGCCGATTTCTTTTAGATATTTCAATTATTTTTCGTTCTAAAGTGCTTCTTGCTACGGAGGTCAATTTAGAATTCAAAATTGATTCCTCCCTTTGTTCTAATTGAACTTAAATAAACTCTTTGAACTTCACGAATTACATTATTATTATTTGAAGATGAGTACTTATTTTTACAATTAGTTATTCCGGCGAAACAGTTGTAAGGGAAGGTAGCTCGATCATATTTAATCACTCATAATCTCAATCAATTAAAGAGTGTTTGTGTTATATTGAAACTACCCAAGGGATCAATATTACTTAACGACTGCCAAAAATTGGAAAGATATTGAACTCTAAAAATTCACGCAGTAACAACGATTATGAAATAACCTGAAAATGTTATAAAGCAGAGTCCTACAAAAGATAATCATATTTATCGTAAACAGTAGGAGCATATTTAAAGTGATTTTAGTGAAAAACAGGCACATGAAATCCAAGATATCCAGAAAACTTAGTTGCAGTTTTTTCTGTTTGCAGGAAGGGGCAAATATTGTGATTGGGACGGCCTGAAATGACGTTTGATTTGCGCGATACTGTGCAATGCGGACCTTTTGGACAGCTGTGCTGCAGCCTTCCTGCATCGAAGCAAAAACCAATTTGCAAAGTAGCTGCGATAAATGTTACCGGCTACGAGCGGGTTTTGAAAGTGGAAGTTTCTTGCACTTTGTTCCATAGTTATGAAATTCCGAGGAATCAATGGATGCAGTGGAAGTTTTTTCCTGTTTAAATTAAATTATACGATCGAGAGATAGATAAATGGTGAGCTTGAACAGCGAATCGCAGCGTGAATAAACTTAGAATAAAGCGTTTCACAGCTTTCAAGACTGATATGAAAGCGTTACTTGCTTACTTTCCAGAAAAAAATGGTAGTCTGATAAAATTTGACCTCAAAAGACGATATTACATCTCTGATTATCTCGGATGAAATGAGCATATAATTGTGATGAATTTAAGCATTTATTTCACGAAATAATACATACATTTATTTATGTATTAATGTGTTACACATTTACACATTTATGATTTTTACACATACATTTATGTGTAAAAATCGATGCATTTATATAGGTATAGATTCACCGTATATAAATTATTTTCAGGTCACTCATTCACGCGTTTGCAGGCTTCGCCGTGACCGCGATATTGCTTTTGAAGAGATCCGCAGCAGCAGGATTGTGTTCGGCGCTGCTCGATCGCTGTCATCAAACGAAGCTACTCAAAGGCACTGTTTCTCGTTAGTGAAACTGCAGCTCTTCTAGCCGCCACCACGGATGCGGTCGGCCATTCCATCTAAAGAGATGGACAGCCCAACTGTTTCGTATAAGCGGCCTTCAGTCTATGCATTCTATGCGTTTCGTATCGAAATGCAGCCCTAAAGGCAAAACCACACATAGATTTTCTCATATTTTGATCCCTTTTCAAGTCTCTATTGTGTCACGTGATTCACAGTCTTCATAATTGTGAGGACTTGTGATGAAATATGTGTGAGAGTTATTGATTTATTCATATACTGGGAAAAACATAAGCCGGAAATTGGAAAATTCTGTGTCTTATACAGCAAAATGCATTCATCACAGAAAAAGTTATTTCAAACTATACTAATTGTTGAAGCCTAATAGAGAACAACAATTGTGATGGAGAAATAGTATGAGTCAAGGAAAAAATTTAATCCGAAATTCCCAGTTCAAAGATATGTCGGCTTCGGTTCAGAGTAGTGTTCCCAGACACGGTTCGGTTTTACTCCAAAATGTCACGCAGGAAAAAAGGAAGAGATGGAAAAAAATGCAATTGCACAGGAGAGCCAGAAATCTTTTCCTGTCCCCTGACGACCAGCTGCAGCAAGCGTCTCGCAAAGCCAAGTTTTTTTAGGAACGACTCTACGAAAAAGACATTAATTCTTAATACAGACTTAGAAAAACAGTATATCCACTCATGCAATATTCATAACCAAAAATATTTTTTATTTGTCTCTGTACCACTAAAATACATAACCTAAAAATAATGGAATATTCACGCACATGGCACTGTAAGTTCCTGCATCTGCGAGTTATGAACCAAGCAATATTTGAAGCAGTTGGAGTGCCAGCAATCTTACAGCCGGAGCCCATGCAGGTCAGCGCAGTCATACAGGAGGCAAGGCCAACCTACCGCAACATTGGCGCAGTGCTTCTCGACCCTGAATGGTCCGGCTCTGTAGAACACCTCTTGCAGGCGAGTGGCGGTGTCGTAGCGTTAGGTGCGAGTGGCGGTGTCGTGGCGTTAGGTGTGAGTGGCGGTGTCGTGGCGTTAGGTGTGAGTGGCGGTGTCGTGGCGTTAGGTGCGAGTGGCGGTGTCGTGGCGTTAGGTGTGAGTGGCGGTGTCGTGGCGTTAGGTGCGAGTGGCGGTGTCGTGGCGTTAGGTGTGAGTGGCGGTGTCGTGGCGTTAGGTGCGAGTGGCGGTGTCGTGGCGTTAGGTGCGAGTGGCGGTGTCGTGGCGTTGTTTGAGAGTGACGGTTCGGTCGCACAATAATAACAATAACTTTGGGTATCTTCACAACCTGCAACTGCCATGTATTGTAGTCACCGACATCTATCTTTAATTCTTAGCGATTCGTTCAATATAAGCTTTCAGGAAAATTTGGGAATAATTAAGTGCAATTACAGACATCTGATGAAGGAAGAGATGGATTTCACTGGATGACTAACAGTAGTTGAATGAAGAGGAGGCTATCAATGTCTTCCTTTGAATCAGCAAAGAATGTTTACTTACAGTTTTTTATGTAGAGGTAATATCTACTTACTAATTCAGTACGGTTTAAAACAAACAACCAGAAAAAAAAAACAGAAAAAATTCAGCAGCAAATAAGCGGAAAAAATTCAGGGGCGCGGGCGTATAAAATCCACGCGAGACAGCGAATGCGACCTGCGCGTGTAGGCCGAAACAACCAAAGTATAGGCACGTAAAATTCGGTTTTAGTGGCTCATTCTATCGGCTGCTGCGATGATACCTGCGCTTATGGCTTTGATGGCGGCGAGAATTACGAACTATGGAGGACACAGTAACAATAGACCGCCAATTAGCAGTTAATAGAAGTAACAAACGACTGATGTGGCGCTAGACAAGCCTCCTTGATGATCGACTTCAGAAGCACACTGATGTGAGCTTCTTAATTATTCACTTGAGGTCAAAACGCACATCTCTTGCAGAGGATATACTGAAGATGGAGTCTATGACAGTGCTGGGAGCGTGCTCGAGATCCTCTCATTCCCTGCAAAGGATATTCATGAAGTCTATGGCAGAGCAGGCAGCGTGCTTGCTCTAATATTAATCGTTATTTCATACATGAATGACTTCGAATAAATTGGTAAATAAAAGATCAAAGAATCTAATCTTCATCGTTATGTTTGATCTCGCTTTAATCTCGTAAATTCATAATTATTGCTTCGAAATCTGAATAGCCTATACTTATTTTCGACCCTTATATACAAGTTAGGTACTTAGTTCACTAAGGAGATAATATTTACAACACTTCATCGCAAATTAAAAATTCATTTATTATCATTGCGGTAATACTTATGCGCGAAATTGGCACCTTACATATTTAGCTGCCACCTAAGAATCTATACGATATGATTTAATGACAATGACATATTTTCTCCCACGGCTTCCATTATAATCCTTCTCGTTCAAGTATTTGCTCGGATTTGAGGGAGGTCGTCAGTACAGAAGCAAAGCAGACAAACAACAGGAAACTGATGTAAAAGCAGTCATGGTTATATGATGGCATACGCTACTTGCAGTAGAAAGTTTATGCGTGTAAACAAACTGTGGCACAAAATTTATCTCCAAACACAATTAGCAGTTGGAAGTTTATGCGCAAACTGAACTCTCAGTTGGAAGTTCATGCGTGAACAGAACTTGAAGGTGGAAGCTCACGAATATACACAGCTTGCAATTTGTGGAACAAGCGCCAGCAAAGTTCGCTTTATGAAGTCCCTGCATAATTTCCATGGAGATGCCTCATAACACGGCAGCGCCATTATCGCGGCTTTCGGGCATATTATTTTTTTTCGGGGTAAGTGTTAACGGATAATGGCGCTTGAGCCAGCAAGCTCTATCGGATTCCGCTAACCTCAAAATGAATTATTGCTGGGACACTGCCTCGCCATGCAGGGCGGAGGGTGAAGCCTATACGTGCTCTACTTTCCACGATTGCATCAGAGTTCGTTAGAATTATGGAGCGTCTCAAGAATGGCACCATCGATTAATGTCGAGCGCAGTAAACTACTTGCCAGATTTATGGCAACCCAGACTGGTGCTGGCACTCCGACCTCTCGCTGCAGAATATGCAATCATGTGAGTAACAAAATATGCTCGTTACTGCAGTAATGCATGCAGACAAATGCGTCTCTGCTCCATTACGTATGCTCTAAGCGCTTCTTAGCAAAATAATTCAACTTGCAGGCCTAAGTTATGGCGGTACAGCTAGCAAAATTCTGTAAGGCTACATAGGGCAGCATGCATAACGTGCCGTCATAGAAATTCTGAGGCCAGCGCCAATGATGGAAATGTATGTACGAGGTGATCGATGGTAAGTGAATTAACATTCCGTACAGAGAACATGATTCGAATTAATATTTACTTTGCATCGGAAATTAGATATATGTTGTTATTTCATTGAATATAAATATGGCTGGGCTTTTGGTAACAGGTAAGCTCATTCTATAATTACTCAAATATAACATGAATTTAGAAGCAAAAAAAAATAGCAAAAAAATTCACCATTTCTTATAAGAGACAATGTTTTGGAGTCCAGCTCCTTCGTCAGTTCAAAGCCTAGAACATAAGTTCAAACAATTAGCAACTAAAATTCACATTCAAACAGTTCACCTAAAATTGAGGACATTAGAATATCTATTTACAATTTTAGAAATTCGAATATCTATTTACATTAGAAATATCTATTTACAATTTGAAACGGTTAGGAACTGAAAGCGGCATTTAAACTGCGCTTCTGTTTAAAAACATACAATGATTCTAAAATTTAAATGCGATCTAAATATGTGCAACCAAGTGATATTATTACTCAATTATCACTTTTATGAAATTTAATTAAATAATGAAATGATAATTAAATACAACCGCCGGAAATGTTAGATTAGTAATATCGCAATTAGTTATTGAAATATACTGATCGTGTTGCTTTTACTCTTCCATAGAACACAAGTCTGGCCGATATCATTTAAACTGCACATGCACTTGTGAACGAGACGTTCGATATAGGGAAGCCAAGCTTTCAATGAAGTTCTCATGACTTGGAGCTTCGTTTACATCAAATCATACAAACTGCAACGAAGTTATCACGAGGCTCAGTCATTTTAGAGCACTTGCATGCAATACGGAGAGCACAACTCACTTCCACTCTATTGAGAAAATTTCGTTATCAAACATAAACTTAAATGACCTCATCTTCTATGCATTTGCCTCTCGTTGGAATAGATCTCATCGTAATGATCAACGCAATGTCTGCCGGAAACATTGACATTGAAAGGACCCTCTTCATCGGAAAGAATCATTGTGTACATCTGTAAAGTTTGCTATAAACATCAAACTAGACTGGATGTTTGAGAGTGAACGATAATTACGAGCATAACATAGACATTTAAATATCGTAGTGAGGACATCTCGCTTAAAGAGATGTTTGTTATCTACGAGTGCATCGAATCGCATTTCCATTTCACTCAAAAGATCCGTTGAGCTGGCAAAATAACTTACAATAGACTTCTTTTGTTCGACCGAACGCCCAATAAGCACGAAGGATGACGATGGCATTTGGTTTTGTTGGAGTGGAAACATTTCGATTGACTAAAAGTTTATGTTATCACGACCCCTTGGTCCAAGAAAGACTTCTAAGTATACTTGATCTATACTTTAATAACATTGGTTGAATTAAAGCTTATTATTTGATGCGAACTTTTCAAAATATGTAATACCTGACTTATAAAATATTAGACTGAAGTTTTCTTGAAGAAATGATATTAATTTTTCCACGAATTATTCATAACGAATTTAAAGCAAGAGTGCCACAACGCTCATGTTTCAACATATAATCAATTATCGTTAAAATCAGTGTCCTGAAATGATTCAAATTCCCCAGCATTATAAGCGTCAGTCAAGCAGCAGTTATATATTTTTTAAAAGCGTCGGTTTTGAAAATATGTAAAAGACGCAACGAAAAAACCCTTAAGAAACAAAAAAGCTTGAACTTGATATCAATCACAAATTTTTATTCAAAATTTTGAGCTCAAATTCAGATTATAAATGTCTATAAATATAGCAATTTAATGCATTAAACAAATTAACAAAATGCAATTAAATAACCAAAAAATACGTAGTTTTTTTCAATACTTCGCGTTTAGTTAAAAAATTATCTGTCATTTTTCAGGTGTTTACACATTCCCATCTTTGGTGTCTACAGAATATTTTGAGACTTGGATTGTTACTGAGCATGTAAACACAACTGAAATAATTTATTCTTATTTTTGAAGTGCAGACTATAGGCAAGGAATTAGAGCTGCGCAAGATGCATCAGACGGTCCGCAAGTGCCGAATGCAGACTATTTTCTAATTTTGAAACTAAGCCGCTAGATAATTTCATTTTTTCGTAAATTTCGTTAATATTTGTAAAAATTTCGTGAATTTCCGTCGCTAGATGTGTTAATTACTGGCATGCCAAGACTGCCGAGTAATTCAGGACGGTATAGCCGAGATAAAAAATTCTGACACTGGCAATGTAACCTGAACGTAGGCGTATAAACGATCGATTGCCATCGGTATGGGAGGCAGTGGCCTCCAAAATATGTAGCGTTCTACACTATTGGGGCGCGGGAACACGGCAGGCGGCCTGTGACAAAGGAATTTAATTAAAATATTTTACTATAATCATATTATTTTTCTATTAAAGGTTAAAATAATTACGGCTATCTTGAAATAACGACACCATTCGGTCAAGTGTACAGTTAAACAGAGCTGAAAAATAGGAGCGTAAGTTTTTTTAACAGGTAAATGGTGAAGGGGAAACTAGTTCATTTCGGATAAAAAAATTCTGTCTTTTTCTCTCATAAAGATTGAGAAGATCCTGCGGGTTCATCATTTGCCAGCTCTCTATTTCTTTTACTTTCTGAGGATAGAATAGTGTTTTTATTTTCGTGACTTACACCCATTCTTTCTAGATGTCATTTATGATGATTCATTTTGACATATCAAGTTTCTCGGTTGATTAAATTAAGCTAAACTGTAATTGGTCAATATTATTACTGATGTTGAAGTGAAAGGTGGAGCGTGAAAATTGCAACTGGCACAAACCTGGGATATACAGGATCAAAGGAAGGTGAAAGGTTATAAGGCAAATTAACAATGTTTAGTGACAGTAGATGACAGGAAAAATTGATGGAAACTTTGGAAAATAGAAGTAGAAAGGAATTTCATCTTTCCAACTTTTTACGCCTTCTCCACCCAGTGACTGAAGACATAAGGAGACTTGATCCAATTAAAAGAAAATGCAATTATTTTAATTTAGAGAGAATAAGTTGATATTACGAGATGAGGTCAAGAGAAGGTAATATTGAAACAAGTAAACGCGATAATTAAATTATAAAAACAAATTCATTGTCGAAGTTCAATGTTAGAGTGTATAAGCTCGGCTAAATCAGCAGGAGTAGAAGTTTGCTTGACGACTAAGTTCCACTACAATAATGGTCGACGCTCCTTTTTTTAAAAATCTTTGTTCTCAATTTTTGCACTGAAAAACCCACAAAAGCCGCTCAATTACTCAATTGTGAAAACTAAATTTTGTCATAATAATATATTATGCGAAATTAATAATGCATAACTGAATTGTAAGCATTATACTACATATTAATCTCGCTATACAATTGTATTCTTATTTAGCGTTCACTATACTATTGTACCTGATGTTTACTGTAATAAATTGGTCTGCCTGTATTGTATTCACTATATTCTTTCGCTATAAATTGCAATAAAAATTTCTCCCTGCTTTTCATTCACCAACTATAAGCTATATTCACCATATTGTACCGCTATAAATTGCAATAAAATCTTCCTGTATCTCATTCACCCGCTACATACTGAATAAAATTACTAACTTACATGCCTTGCAGGATGACAACTCATGATCATCATATGAGTACAGCGGTGTCATTATGAGTATAGCGATGTCACGGTAGTATACCGGTGTCATACGAGTATAGCGATGTCACGGTAGTATAGCGGTGTCATACGAGTATAGCGATGTCACGGTAGTATAGCGGTGTCACAAGAGTATAGCGATGTCGCGGTAGTGTAGCGGTGTCATACGAGTACAGCGATGTCGCGGTAGTATAGCGGTGTCACGGTAGTATAGCGATGTCACGGTAGTTTAGCGGTGTCACGGTAGTATAGCGATGTCACGGTAGTATAGCGATGTCACGGTAGTATAGCGATGTCACGGTAGTATAGCGATGTCACGGTAGTATAGCGATGTCGCGGTAGTATAGCGGTGTCATATGAGTATAGCGATGTCGCGGTAGTATAGCGGTGTCATACGAGTACAGCGATGTCACGGTAGTATAGCGGTGTCATATGAGTATAGCGATGTCACGGTAGTATAGCGGTGTCATATGAGTCTAGCGATGTCGCGGTAGTATAGCGGTGTCATATATTAGTATAGCGATGTCGCGGTAGTATAGCGGTGTCATGAGTATAGCGATGTCGCGGTAGTAAAGCGATGTCATGCGAGTATAACGGTGTCATAATGCCGTTGCACCGGACCGAGTCACTATTTTTCCAAGTGTTGACGTCGCACTGTCATTTGTTGAACTTTCCACATTTGCTGCTTGCCTAACGGTTATGGAGAAAACTCGACTCTACCACCGTGCTCGGCGTTTCCTAACGGTGACGGTTATGGCCAAAACTAACGGCTACCGGAAAACCTTGGCTCTCGCACCGACCGTTCTCGCTCAATAGTTCTTCTTTTCAAAATTGAACGCGATGTTATGATGCTGACGCATCATAACACCCGTTAGCACAGCCACAAAAAAATCTTGCATTCTAAATTTAGTTTTAAGAGCATGAAAACAGGGCGTGCTAATCGCTTCGAACTTGCCACGCCGCCGCTAATAACTAAGTAACAAAATTAGTTCATATGACATAATGAATTTAGTGGTGGGTACTTAAACTTTCGATATAAATGCTCGAAATCCTGGTGAATGAATATTACCTTGATTCGCTGTAACAAGAAGGATTTCGTATGAAATAAATAAAAATTAAAATAGAGCACGCAAAGTAACCCGAATTTAAAAAAGTGTAAAATAGTTACGATTGCATAATTAGAAGGTAAAAAATGAGGTAAATGTTATTGACCTTCGCGGCATTATGACACCGTAATAAAGTTGTACATCCAATGAACTATTGACTTTAACCGAACGAAAAGTTGGTCTACGCCTCATTTCGTCGCCGTCCTATAGGTCCTCCAGCCTTGACGTGTTTCACTTAGTTCTCTTTTTTTCGCATTTTCTCATTTATGGAAAAAATGCACTATTGTGCTCGCCATGTCCGTCTGTCCGTCTGTCTGCCCGTCCGTGACTTCACGTTTTCGTCGACGAGAAAATGCGCTCTCTGGCACTCACTGCAGTGAGTACTGAGATACATTTTTTCCTTTCAATTTTCGAGGAGATCGTAGTTTTTTACCTTCAGGTCAGCAGGCCATCCATCCTAATTAGCAGCGCTTAAGTCGGCTCACCTGCCCCCAGTCGTAGGTGAGAAAAAGCTGAGCAACCGGAGACCGAGCCTTCGCCTTTACCGGGGACTGGACACTAATGAATTTATGTGATTTTAGGCCTTATTTTAACAACTGGAAGAAAATTTAACCGTATTGCATCAAGATTCGACGGTGATGAATGAATATTTAATGATATTTTGGTAATATTTCAGTATACAAAAGTGACGAATGAATATTTAACGATATTTTGGGAACATTTAAGGATACTAAATAAGCACTAGTAATGCCGTGGTGTATAGCGGTACTTTACGAGAATTATAAAATATTTTGACAGGATTCCATGAAGCATCTAACATCATTTCTTCAGCTTTTGGCTTTATTGCTGCATCATTTTTTTAGTTAAATTTCAGATTTCCTTTCAGTACAGTTATAACAGTTTCAGGGGTTGCTCCTTTTAGTGGCATTGACTACAGACTAAATTTAGTCTGTACTAAATTTTAGTTCAATACTAAATTTAGTCACTGAATTTGGTATTGAACTCCTAGACAAAGGAAGCTGTGACATCTTCAACTTGCATGAAACATGATATTGCTTCTTCCTATAGAGTAAAAATTTAAGGTTAAATTCAACACATTGGTTTCAAACAATATGGAATTATGAATTCAATATAATTTTTTCTATGTTACATTTTATAATTTTCGTTGAAACATTTTGCGTATTTCCCTGTACGGAAATTAGTTAACATAATATATTAACAGTAATAAATTGTCAATATTTTGATAGGTGGAGATAATAATTCTTTTTAATGCCACCAGTTGGCCACTTTTATGTTACATAATTTGACACTATAATTTGACATATGGTAGCACAATAGGCAATTTAATTTATTTAGAATTATTACATGGCTTAGAAACCAAAATTTATTCAAATTGGGTTCACCATCTAAAATTATCAACAACGAGTTCACTAAATTCAACAATGAGTTAGTAAGTAAGGTTGGTCGTGCATATCTGAGCCTAACGTTCGGTTTCCGCTGACATCCATTAGGTGGAGCGAACTCGTCTAAAGGGGACACGACTTGCCTTGAAGTTGGTGGAAGTACAACAGAACTTTGGTATCCAGCATACCGAGACTAGAGGGTTGATTGCGTCCTGCAATTAGCAAGGCTGCAAAAATCGTCCGCGTGAGATTGATGCGAGACTCACTCGCGGTTTTCCAGGGTCTCAATTGCCGGCCAAGTTTTCGCGACCAAAAGATCAAACACGATCTGTAGTACCGACGTAATTGAATTATACAGCGACCCACTCTGGCGGTAGCCCTCAATTAACTCCGAAGGAGCTCCAGCAAATATTTATAATTTATTTTTAGTTCAGGTTTGCTTATATGAAGTATATTTAGTTTATCTGCGTTACTAACGAAGCCATTTTCATCACCATTGAAGTGTAATTCCCTTTAGATGTTAGTAGCTAAAGAAATAGAAAGTTCTAAGAATGAAGCAATAATAATTAATAATTAACAGGTATACTGACTAACAGCGGGCACCGTTATATGTGGAATCAGCAAATTATATAAAATTAAATGTAACAACTACTGACGTTCAACTTAGAAACACTTCATCTACGGAGTTTCAGTAATTGCTCTCAGTTATTGCGAGTAATTTGCATGGCCTTCTTCCACGTTCACCTATTTCAAGAATTTTAAACTGTCTGGCAAACCCGCAGCCACAAGTTCGGCGAGGTAAATCAGGGCTTGTACGCACATCAAAGGGCCTGAAGTGGTGGGTGAATAGCGCGCGGTCGATGCAGCGCACAACGATGCCTGCAGAACAGCCAAGAACCAAACTGTTGCAGCACGAAATGATGCCTGCAGAACAGCCAAGAACCAAACTGTTGCAGCACGAAATGATGCCTGCAGAACAGCCAAGAACCAAACTGTTGCAGCACGAAATGATGCCTGCAGAACAGCCAAGAACCAAACTGTTGCAGCACGAAATGATGCCTGCAGAACAGGTAAGAACTAATTAAGCTATTGCAGCGCGCATTGATGTCTGCATTTATTCATAAAGAAACCGTACAGTTTCTGTAAAGTATGCTCAAATAAGGCATTGAGGAAAATAATAGGACAAACTTAGCAGTGGATTCTTACTCGGAATAATTTGGTGGATCTCTGACAATCTTACTTTGTATGAAGTTTGCGATTAAAGAGGGTGAAATGATGAAATCGTGGTCGCAAAAGCAGCAGTGCTAATATATGAATTATTGATTATAGAATAATCACGGAAAATTTACCTCTTACATAAATTCTGAACGGATATTACATAAATATTCAATGACGAAGGAGCTTTATTTACTTCTTCATAAGCGTATACTGCTATAAGTACTTACATTGTAGGCGCAACGGTGTCGGCCGAAACTTCACCGCCGGACGACCGTCCAAACTTAATTCGAGCAAGGAAGGGAGTCTGGTATTTTCAACACTTGTAGCAAAAACGAAAGCATTGACGAAAATAATGAAGCTGGGTAAATATACCCAGTTTTATGATTTTCTATCCAACTAAACTAAATTATAGTCTGCTATATAATAGCAGAGAAAACAAGAACACAGCAAATAGCACGCACTAAATATTGCTCTTAGTCGTGAATTAATAAGCGAGATTCCGACAAAATAAATTAAAAACTTATCAAGACTTGGCAATGAATGACTTAACCTGAGTCATTCTAAACACACATAATCACCAACATTTCATAAATACCACAACACAAATTCATCAACCTCACAAAAACACTTATTAACGGAAGTTAGACCAGCACTGAAGCAAGTGCTTCAAGACTAACTAGTTTGAAAGTGAAGAGTTTCGACTGAATGCGTATGACGGATTTTTCTCTAAATGAAAATGCTAGTAAAATCGAAAGAAAAAACAATAATAAATTTATATACATATCTAACGAGCGAAAATCATGAGAAATAACTGTTTAAATGATCACAAAATATTGCCTAGTAAAACGAGGCACCAAAATAACGATTTATGGAATGCGGCTCCGTACTTTCTCACTAGCACGATTAGCGGCAAACACCGCATTAACATTAAGAAATATTTCTTGATTTTACCAACATCAGCGTGAATTGCATCGAGAATTGATATAGGGGACATTTATATAGAATGAAACTGCTGCTAAAGCTGAGTAGCAGCCAACTGGAATTGTCTTCACATTAACGAGGGACTATGTAGGCTACTAAATGCCAGTCTTGTACCTGAGTAAGCCCAATATTTTGAGCATAGTTCCAGCCAAGACGCCATACCTTAACCGCAAAGGCCTTAGATATGTAAATGACGCTGACTTGGCTTTTGGACTGAAGTGACTCGGAAAGGGTGGGCTTGTCTAGGTTGCAATTACAACTACAAGCAGTGGCTGAAATTCTGTTATCTTGCAACAACCTTGCCGATAACGGTCACTCGTCCATTGGTTCGTCTGAACGATCCAGTGAATTATGATTTAATCAAATCATTCTCAAGTCAGATGAAATAATGGTTTGAAATAGAATTGTGATGAGCGATATGCCAAGAAGAATTATTTCGGCTGTAGAATGGTGTGTTTTAAAAGATAATTTCAACAGAGTAGTGCCCCTAAAAGAAAATAAACATTCTATTTCTGGCCCATAAATCGTTAAACGATAACTATTTGATCTTTTGTTCCGTTGAAATAATATGTCCTTAAGTTTGCGAGTATATTTCCATGCCTTTGATAAATTTTTGCCTGAAAACGTTCTTGAAAGTTGAAAATTGTTCATGCATGGTTTTTGCGTCATAAAAGAATGATAGAATGGAAGCCTGGGTTGGACGTAATGAAAAGAGGATAAAAAAGACATAATCTGTAAAGTGAAACATAATCTGTAACGTGTAATCTTTTGCTGACTGATCAGTAAATGATGTAAACATGTTCTTCACAAGATAACAGAAAGGGACTCTAAAATAAGAATTTAGAAATGAATTGAATGAAGTGAAGAACGGAGCTAAATGTTTATTGAGTATTTTGAGCCATAATAGATTGTCCATGTCTCTATGCGATGTTCCATTCGTTAAAATCAAGCGAATGAGTTGAAAGATCTGCCTTGAACTCATTTCGTCAGGCAAATAAATATTACCTATGAAAAAACATCATACTAATGAGAAATCAATTTAAAATGTTCTGGTGGATTCAGGATCGAATTGGTAATTTTGAACACTCCCTTCAAGTTGTAATTTTTTGGACTATCACTGAAGAGAATGATCCAGACTTCTAACTTCGTTATTTATGATGAATACTGAACCAAGCAGCTAAAGTTAAGGCTTGGTTTTTGATGCAGGCTCTACAAAGTTCAAAGGGGATTATTGAATGAGTTTGCAGTTTTGAAAGCTACCAGTTTACAGGTTTACAAGTCCAGCAGAATCGAGTGTTTTTGCGTTAGTTATGCACTGAGAGAACATTCTATAACCCAGCAAAACAAATGAGCTACATTGAACATAGGCAGTACCCATACCAATAGCTCGCAGCACGTACTAAAGGTTCCTTTGCACCTCACTATATCGGTAATCAATGGTCAATAAACTCGGTATCGACGCAAACGGTCGGAATTGCTGATAGCACTTCAGTGCTGTACGTAATTTAATGAGCTGCTCCACAAGTCCCGTTATTTATAAAAGAACATAACGGTCTATGAATTAAAATAGTTTGAAAATCAGACAAGCTGTACTGTGTGGTCAAAACTTACTGCATTTCATGATGTTTTTATAATCTATTGGAACAGCTTTGCCGGTAAAATGATAAAAAAAAAAAATAAATTCATAACTGAAATGGTAGCAGCAGAAAACAAATTTACAGGATATAAAAAAATATAAAATAGATAAATTTCACTTGCAGATGTATAAATATATCGACCGATAACATTAACTTGTCATAATTGTAAGAAAGCACGTTAATCTTCATCTCCATTTGCCCAGGTGAAGAAAAACGGGGAATATCATGATTTTAGTTTGGCTAAAATTGACAAAGCTAAGATTGTTAATGTTCCCTCCCTCATCATAGTAAATAACCTTTTGATAAAATATGTTTGATAAAAATTGGTATAGCCAAATTTGCCACTATTGATAACCCGAACTGGAATATGACTAATTTTGATAAATTTATTTGATAGCAATTGTTAAAGCCATGGGTGTCACTTTTCTCTCCCTTATCTTAAAAGGTAGAGTATCGTTTGATAAAATATGTTTGATTAAAATTGGTATAGCCAAGTATACCACTATTGATTACCCGAACATAGAATATGACTAATTTTTGATAAATTTTACTTGATTGTAATTGTTAAAGCCGTGGGTGTCACTGTTCTCTCCCTTATCTTAAAGGGTACAGCATCGTTTATCACTCCTACTTGAGTATCACAGGAGCGAACTGAGCGACGCTGAACCCTGCCTCAGAGTCAGACTCGACGCCAGAGTCAGGCTTTAGTGCGGCGTCACAAGACGGGGTCCTGAAGGTCCATTATATGCTCATTATGCGCGGCTAAGTGGCGTTTAGTGATGCCTAAGTCTGCCGGCTGCCCTTAATGCTTTTGTTGCCCTTATTCCCTCTTAATGCTCTTGATGCCCTGCTGTCCTTAGTGCTTTTGATGCTCTGATGCCTTTAATGCTTTTGTTGTTCTGCTGCCCTTAATGCAAATGATGCCCTGCTACCCTTAATGCTTCTGTTGCCCTTATTCCCTCTTACTGCTCTTGATGCCCTGCTGCCCTTAGTGCTTTTGATGTTCTGATGCCCTTAATGCTATTGTTGTTCTGCTGCCTTTATGCTTTTGATGCCCTGCTACTCTTAGTGCTTTTGTTGCCCTTATTTCCTCTTAATGCTTCTGATGCCCTGCTGCCCTTAATGCCTAATCGGTTAATCAGGTAATTATCAAATTTAGGCATAACTGAGATGCGCAGGACCAAAAATAACATATATAACGAGTTTGGTGAAGATCCAAGAGGATTGGAGGCGATACATTATAGTGTAAGGGGACGTAATGGTTATGTAAATATGATTCGTAATTTCTCTTTTAGGTTTTTAGTCACCACTGACGTGACCTCGCGTAGGAATCCGCTATATCTTGTCATTCGTTTGTGCGATTCCACCACAGAGAAAGGCTCCGATATTAGAACTTGCTTCGATCACTATAGTGACAAATAGTTAGTCGGCCTAATGAAAGCGCACGGTTTTGTTTTGTTCATTTATTTGTTTGGTATTCATTGATAAGTGGTTTGA
Organism: Hyalella azteca; assembly: GCF_000764305.2. Lineage (NCBI taxonomy): Eukaryota > Metazoa > Arthropoda > Malacostraca > Amphipoda > Hyalellidae > Hyalella > Hyalella azteca. The sequence goes on along the minus strand of NW_025945670.1, from coordinate 62,590 downwards.
ATTATTATTGTTTGTTCATTTATTCAGTTTTATTCATCCTTCTTAATGGCAATAATTATTAAGACACGTTTTAAGTAAATGTCTGGTGGCCACTGACGGCTTTATTTATATATTATTTATTCATTGAATGGGCCCCGACAAGTTATTTCAGGTCTGATCATTTCAACATTTGAGGCCATCATTCCTAAATTCTATCTCTGCTATTTCACGTTTGATCATTTCAACATTTGAGGCTAGCATCCCAGAATAAGAACTCTGCTACGTCACGTCTGATCGATGTTCGTCCAGGAGTTGCCTGAGACTACGGCTGGAAATTCCTGTATCGGTTTGTTAGGTTTTCCGATTTACTCGTGCGTTTAATTTGTTCAGCTCAGCTGCGTTAGACGGTAAGTTTAGCAAGCGGTTTTTTGTTTTCCATGAAGTTTTTACTTTGAGCTTGCTGTGACAGTCTAGATGCTTCAAAATGGACACAAGTACAGTAACGCATTTAAATGTGGAAGATTGCAGCTTTTGTCATCTCGGCAATGCTCCAGGAAAAGACTTGTGCCACTACTCTCCGTACATCTGTGAACGTCAAAGATCCCTGGAACGTAGTTCAGCGCGACAATTCTCGTTTTCATGGCCGCTCGTCGAGAGTCCTTTCCATGGCACAAGAGCCTCGTCTGAAGAAGACCAGCAGCCAAGCAGTTTGGAACGGCCAGATGTCACGCTGGGCCTTTCCTGAGCCAGGATTGCCTGAACCTAGCGATGATGTTTGTAACTTCTGTCGACGTGCCGGTCACGCGAATCACGAGTGTCGCCTTCGGCTAAAGCTTTGTTTTATTTGTGGTTCAGGAGCTCACTTTTTTCGGGATTGTTTTACCTACCGCCGAACTCGTACGAAAAAATTTGCGGGTCGGCCAGTGCCACGAACATCTCGTTTTCATGGAGTTCTCGAGCCTACAGATCTTGCAACTGGCAACTTGCGTGTGCGCACGGAGGGAGACGATCAGGTTGACGATGTGCTAGAGAATAACCCATTACAGCGTGGTGTAGAGTTTACGACGGATTGTGGATACGCGGATGTGTCGTGTACTGGGAATAGTCGTGGTGCTGAGCGCGGCAGAAGTGATTTCGAAAATGCTGCGGCATTTGACGAACATGCTTTCGAGCGCATGAACGATGGTAATCTGGTAAAGGAGTTCAACGATTTGAAAGTTAAGTACCACCTTTGTGTCACTATGCAAGACCTATGTAAGGGGACGTAATGGTTATGTAAATATGATTCGTAATTTCTCTTTTAGGTTTTTAGTCACCACTGACGTGACCTCGCGTAGGAATCCGCTATATCTTGTCATTCGTTTGTGCGATTCCACCACAGAGAAAGGCTCCGATATTAGAACTTGCTTCGATCACTATAGTGACAAATAGTTAGTCGGCCTAATGAAAGCGCACGGTTTTGTTTTGTTCATTTATTTGTTTGGTATTCATTGATAAGTGGTTTGAATTATTATTGTTTGTTCATTTATTCAGTTTTATTCATCCTTCTTAATGGCAATAATTATTAAGACACGTTTTAAGTAAATGTCTGGTGGCCACTGACGGCTTTATTTATATATTATTTATTCATTGAATGGGCCCCGACAATAGAATAATTACCTTTTTCAGAAGTGACTGAAACCAAATACTTGAAATTATGACAGCCTTTGCACAGGTGTGAACCTTTCACATTTAGCGACTTTAGTTGAGTTCCTAGTTCGTTTGCGACGGTTATTGGTTAACGTCCCGCATTACTGAAATTTAAATAGCCTATGTGCACTGTCTGGGTAGACCCTCCAGTTAGGTAAGGGCTACTAACATGCATGTAGCACTAATTCCGGGACCTAGTATTTGAATGAACTAACAGAACAACATCTCAGATTTGCGAACTTACCGAGGCCTTTGCCCTCAGGTTTGTGCGGCCAAACCCTTGCTGCCTGTCCAGACGTGAGGCGAGTGGTGAAGAACCAAGTCCTCAGAAAGCAGATAGAAGAAGAAGCCTATGTGCAGATGTGAAAAAGGCAAATTTTCATAATTTGGGAGCTATCAAGGGTTCATTTGCGGCATTGATCGTTGTCAATGCCGAGGCATTGTAAACGCCACTTTGGCTTTCGGGCACTGGAATTAAAAACGGTCAGCGCTTGTAGCTGGTGGAATTTACTTAATAAATCCATGGACCTGCCCAGAGAGCAGGAGAATAAAATACAATGACGAAAACAATAGACTGGGTCGATGAAAATATTCACAAATGACTAATCAAGGACATAAAGCAATTAGAAACGTACATCCATTGGGATATAATAAGACTCAAAAACAATCCATTGGGATATAATAAGACTCATGAAAAAATTCATGAGTTTATTACAGGTTTGGCAGCGATCTATACCTAAAGAGTTTGAATATATTTTTAGTTACCAGCCTCTGTTGAGTAGGTTAAGAGAGTCTAGTTTAAGAGCACAGTCTACTGATTAGGAGCCGAAATGTCAACACGCTCCGAGACAAAATCTATGGACTTTTATTTTCTTATTTCATTACTCCGTCCCTCATTTCGTAGAAATTACGGCGAGTTTAATTTTTCAAACTCGTTTTATGCATATTTACGTGTGTTTTCTTTGATTTGCAGGATATGAATTTTTGAGAAAAATCTTGGGTTAAGAAGAGGTTACTACCCGTCACACTTGTATCGCCATGATGGCTTGATATGGTAAGCGCAATAGATTCAAGGACACTTATAATAACGTAGTGTTATCTTATAAGGGAATTGCCAGGAAGCTGCCAACTCGAATATATAAAATGTACAACATTAAAATTGAATAAAATTCTGAGAGAGTACGGTAAATCCGACATAATACTTAAAAAGTGTAAAACAAAAATGCGACAGCATTTTTGCGACAGCATTTTAGGTATAGCATTTTGCTGGAAGTTTGACTCAGCAATAGATTACACTATGACAGTCATGGATTGGCCAGTCAATTCGTAAATTTGCGAGGCAGTAATTTATTACAGTGAATAAGATTAATAAAATGTGTACAAGAATGATTCAAGTCTTTAATTGCTTTTATTTTTATTCGTTGGCTGATTTGGGGCTTGTTGATAAAATGGGCTCACACTCTAAACTTTCCTTCCATTTACGAGTTCATGATTTGATCACTGGCTCGAGGGGTAGTAATTTAATTACATAGAAGAACTATATTTTCTATGGCTACGTAAGGACCCAATATTTTTCGGCTGCCAGTTTATTTTATTATTATGACAAATAAAAAAGACTGCTATTGAACGGGGGTGTGCTGATCTGTCATCCAATAAATTTTTCTATGTAAAACAATTATGGTCGTTATTATGCCATCGTCGAAGCACGCTTTTAAATTGGCTAATTGTTTTACCGGAACAAGGTAAAATTTTTGCTCTTATTTGCCTGAGCTAATAACCAATTAGAGTCGATGTAGGTTTTTTAATTGCCTCAACCAAATTAGATAAACATGGGGCCGCATTCAGCCCTAACAGATTAACGGCATCATTGGAACGTGAGCAGACTGTGCTCCCGTCGACGTTTGATAGGAAAAGTTAGCCTGCAATTCTAAATACCGACGTGAATTGTTTCCTGATGAGCGGCTCTACAAGTTCAAATGAGGCAAGTTACAGCGGCGCACTCGTGTTGGTATAGCGCACCTAGCTACTCACTGCTTCGATGTGACCAGAAAAGTTGCGATGTCAGAATTCAATTTTTGGTGCGTGGTGTGGGGCTATCCAGTGTCATGATTAAATTCCTATACAATAAATGTTAAAATACATTCTACTAAATTATAATCCTAAGTTTCAGCTTGCAATCAGTTTTTTTCAGGTTTCCAGATGGATTCCAGGAATCGTTAATGTTTGCGCCGGCAATAAATTTATTGTTTAATCAATTCTCAGGCAATTCGTGTACAGAGCAAGATCTTGTCAAATTAGTGAAAATATCTCATTTACTTGTCGGTGAATTTTCTAGTAGATATTTATTGTTAAAATCTTACAGCTAACGAGATCTACCCAAGTACATGTAATTCAATTACAATGAAAATGCAGCGGAATTATTTACATTACGGAAGGATACGTCCAGCGCCGATATCTGTGGCCACCAACAACTAATTTGCTTGCGGGCCTTAAATTTTGAGCACACAAATCAATGCCACAATAGCATCCTTTACTTTGATTGTAATGATTTTGCTTTGTAAGTGGTAAGAAACCGAAGTGTGGCAACATCGACAAAACTATAGGCAATGCGCTGGTCCAAATTGGCATTTGATTCACTAATAAATGGAGATCTGATGAAAATGTTTTTTCTGTCATGATCGTCGCGGACTGTATCCATAGTTCCTCCTTCTGGTATAAAAAGCTCAGGAGCCAACGACTTCTCGGCCAAGACTGCACTTCCTGAACAGGCGGAATTCACTTCTCTGAAATGTTGCAATTCGTTTCCGCTTGGCGGTGATACTTTGAATAATTTGTGGTGGGATGACCGTGTTGTGAGCAGCTCTATCATTTATTCATTTCCCCAGTGACGTTCTGCTCTCTCGGTTCTCCCCGTCCTGTCCAAGCTAAAACCGAAGATGTTGGCCGGTGCTCTACCTTCGTAAATTTGAGATGCAGGTGCAGTTTTAAAGCAATCCGAATACATTTCGGCAGAAAAGAAAGCATTTGGTATCTTAATTCCGTTTGCTTGCATTAGAGAACCAATTTCAGTAACCTACGAATAATTAGTAACTCGAAACATTCATGTCGTAGAGAATGTTGGTGGAGCCACTTGCACATAAGCAATCGAGTTGCCGGTAACATATCTATTAGCGAAAGATTTTCATTGCTGAATTTTCTTCTCAATTTCGACCTGCTCTAATCTTCCTTCTCATATTTTTATCTTTATTTGTATTGCAAAATTTTCACAAACGACAAAAAACTTTCGATTCCTGGATTCCTGAACTGCTACAATTTCAAGGCGAATTTGTCATCGACTTGGTTGACCAAAATTCAAACTATTCAAAAGAATTAAAGCCTTATAATACCTTCAGCAACAATGGAACATTACCTCGAGGTGCTTACATAATAATTATTAATATGCTTTTGTTTATGTTGCTTCCACTAATTTTTCGAATCGTCAACCCCTTAAAGGCTTTAACTGTGAAACTGCTCTCCTCTCAACATAAACTGGAAGTTATTCCTCCATTCTGACTGAGAAGTTACCTTGTGCATCCTTGCTGGGGTGACTGCATGATTCAGGGATGAACCGAGGAACTGTTCTCTTTAAGACATCGCTTGAAATTCTAGCATCTCTCTGCGACGATTTTTGCAGGAGAATATTTACACTCCGGCGTCCTGTGGCGAAAAACTGGGATACTTCGCTGCAGTGTTCCTTAAACTTAGCTTTGAAATTTAAAATTGAGAAAAGGTTGGTAAGTGCACGAGAAAGAAAATTATGAGCTTCAAAGATTGATGTTGTTAACTTAGGACATTGATTAATGATGGTTTGATGAGAAATTTTGGTAAATAATGCGTTCAAATTCTCAGTATTTCATCTATAAACGAATTTCTTCTCAGCATGGCGGCGAAAAAATAAATAAATGGCGGTAATGTGGTCCTGGTGAAGAACACTTCACAACCATTTCTTGATACATTTCATCACATAATTGCCGACATAACCTAATTAACAAACCCAATTAATGCATTTTCTTGTCACTTCAACCTGCACCACCTCCCCATCACTTCAAAACCACATCCCCACCTTACATCCCACCACATCCTCACTGAATTCACCTCCCCCTTATACCCTTTCTTCCCCACATTCACCAATTCCTCTCCCTTCACCGGACATAGGACGCCCTAGGCTTTTTCAGGAAGGCGACGCGTGCGATATTTTTCAGCAAGATTTTCGCGTGAGCCTAAAATTCTCCCCATGAGATCAATCAGCGTCAATCTTTATTTGGGTACGAGACCTTTGGGACGCTCACAGATTGCCAATATATTGGCTACTGCCAGAAAATTACTCTGCAGTTACAGCCTATTGGATTTAGCCGATAAAATGAAGCGCACATTTAGGCACGGGTTGGCGTAAAGCTTTAATGATTTTTCGTGTCACTGTGGAAACAAATTAGGTTTAGAGAGCTCTGAAGTATGCATGAGTTTTCAGCTTAAAAACGATGTATACAACATTGATCTTTTCGAGTGCGTTTTATTAAACATTGACTGGCTTCATACAGTGCGAATACAAATGTTAAAAATGCACGAATTTTATTTATAGTTTTTGTGAACAAAAAGATTAATCTCCCTATGCTCTGAGTGACGTGTCTTTTAAGTAAGAATAACTGCGTGGTATACGAGAACATTTTATATATTTAACACGAATTTCATTGCTAACACCGGCTTTAATGTGGGAAATAAAAATGAATTTTACATTCCTCCTAATGTTAAAAAATACTATTTTCTTGTCGACTAGTATTAGAATGCAATAGAAAGTTTTATCTATGGGCCTGAGAAATTCTAAGCCTCCAAATATTATTTTGGTACGCTAAAACACATGTTCAAAGCTTTAAAGCAAATGCTGTACATTTTCAATTATTGCACCTGACGACAGAACTACGAACCGACACTTGAAATCGAAAATTAATGCGAGAGGAAAATTTAAATAGAGGATTCACTTTCTGCATATTTTAATGAATTGGCATTCCTTTCATCACGAAAAAATAATTACATTAAATCATCTATCCTTTTGCAAGGAAACTTCGCTGTAATGAACACATGATTGAGAAAACTCTACGGTTTTTAACCTCAATACTTTAGTATATTAAGCAATAGAAACTTTCAGCTCGGCAGCTTAAAAATATTGTTGAAAATTTGCTAGCCTCTCACGACTTACATTTATTATTTTGAGAATATTCCTACACTTTTCCTACATACTCATAATATAAAATGGGTAAGCCATGGCTTACTCTAGCCTCAGTCGGGGAAACTGTTCAAAATAAAAACCATGGTTTTTTATACCTCCTTTCTTTCAATTTAAAATTTCTTCATACCCTCACCAATAAATTCTAGAATAAAATTTGAACTGCCTAAAAGGAGTAAAGCGTGCTGAAGTACGTTTAATTTTTTCACCGATACAAAAAAAAAAATTGACCATGAAACAACTGATATTTTTATCGTTAATGGTTATAGAAATTCGTAAATTGAAAATTAATTGAAGGAATAATTTTTGAAGTAAACTGTTTATTAAAATTATTATTATTGAATGTACATTACGGATATGAAGATGTACATTACGGATAGAATGTCGCTCATTTATTCAATCTCATACATTTTCAATTCGAATTATATTTTACAATGTTTCCTGGGTTTTTATTCACAGTAAGGCACTCAAAATGTAACATGCATACTTTCGAAAAAAATGGAAATTTTCATTCATCAAACATATAAATTCATACCAAAAAACGCCGCAAATTACTAATTTTTATTTTAATTTTCTGGAAAGTTGAAGCATCTGAGAGCATTCGCTTGAAATTACATTTAATATTTAACTTAAATTAATATATTTCAGATGAATTAAGCACGAGCATAATAATTAAATATATCTATCATGTTACAAATTCAAATGGAGGCTTGATCAGCGTTGGTTACATGGAAGCGAGCTATATTATCAAGTGAACAGACAACGTCAACAGACATTGAGAACAGACAACGTCTTCACCAAATAAAACGTGACTGGAATATTCGGTCTTTGAGCACCTCATTTACGTGGTTTTTACCAATGTAAAAAAATTGCATAAAAAGAAAAATATCCATTTTTATTCTAAAGAAGTGGGAAAATTAACGACGGGCAGAACGCAATCTTGCTAAAACATCGGAGCTTCCCAAAGCACCACCATAATGGCCTCCCTCCCATCAGATCAAAGCTACTAAAACTCCGATAATTTTTTCTTCGTTTGAGGAAATGAAGACCTGAACGCGCACAAGAAGCGATGTCAACATCATGGCAGAAACTGGAAGCGAGCGGTAATATTTATGTACGATGACTCGAATTTGTTTGAATTATAAGCACAATCCAAACTGGAAATGAGCTGAAAAATCGAAGAGCCACAGAGCTGTAGATAATTGCTTCTTGGACACAGGATCTATGTTCAATCTCTTTATTTAATTATCACTCAGAGCTTAGTTGTCGTCCAAGCTTCTGCTGATATGTTTGCATTATTTGCGTTTTAATTCATGTACATAAGTATAAATTTGCTTTATTTTGTGATGCTTCATGGATAAACGTCAATATAAAAGCAAATCTTATAGGCGAACATATACTTCTGTACAAAAACGCAATCAATAAATGACTGACAGAACGCTAATAATTTATTAAAAACGAATCGTTCATGCCTGACTGTCCGCAAACGATGCAAGACTGATTGTCCTTATCAGATATTCGTGCGTGAATATATATTGCCATGTTCCATGAACGCATTCCAATAAGTCAATAACTTATCCATTTTTAATTCGAATGCATCAATTCCCGACGACATGCAAATTAAATTGGTCATCGTCAAAGCTGAACGAAGAATATCCTTCCGCCTCAGTGCAGCTGCTCCATGCCAGCATATTTTTGTGTAATAAAATCATGCTTCATCAATAGTCAGATTTTTTTGATGCATCCATTAGCAATCGTGATTCATGAACACCGATTAGATTTATGGAGAATGTTGCTGGTTGACTGATTCATTAATCACGAACAAGTTTCACTTAAATTCTCGATCATATACACGACTCATCACCAGGCAAAAGTGCCGCTCCTTATTAAAATTAAAGCCGAATTAAACCCGTTCCAACGTCCTTCCTTTATGTGCTCACTAAAAACCGGTGTAAATTTTTATTAGGGTAAATGTCTCACGCACAGAATGCTGACCGTAACAGATTTGCGTGCGTTTTTTAGGGCTTCGTTAAATAAATGCGGTGGTGCTGACGGGCTGTATTTTCTCAGTCACGACAAGGGACTTGTTTATAGTCCCCTTTGATTAATGAGTCGAGCACTAACAGCTCGCTGGCCGCTAAAATCCCCGAGCAGTAAAATCCTTTGCTAAAATCCGACGGTGACAAAAGGCCCTGATATTGGCGAAAGCCGGCCACGATACAATAAAAAACGCCTAAAGTTATATGCGTGATAGCGGAATTTTGTATTTTTTTTAACAACAAAGGAAATTTTTATCTTTAACCATACAAACTGGCAGAAAGACATGGATTTTCTCAATGAAACTGTCTATCTCAGTCATTAGGAAATGCGACAGTGTCGAATTTCTTATTCAGTGTAATAATCGAATTTATTGCAACTTAACAGTCCGACTTAATATATGATTAACAATGAATTAAAAGCTTGTTATAGAGTCACAGTCATAAATAACTACAGTGATGCGGGAAATGGAATAAATTTTTCATTCCATTTAGAACAAAATGTTATGCCGGGCAGTGACTGCATGCTTTGTTGGGCGCGCAGTGTATCTAAATCGGACAGCGAATCGTTATATTCATCGTTTGATAAATTGTGATATTTATAATGAAAATATTTTTAATATTTACTGACGCATGTTTTGAATTTTAATTTTCTTCGAGTTTATTTTTCTCGTTTATGCATAAGAGGATAATGACGGATCAATTTTTGATTGTCAATTGGCATTTAATTGCATTTGCTCCAGAGATCCGGTTCACAAATTAGTAATATCGCTCAGAAACATTTATATATATATATAATTATTTGCCAATTATGCGCTGTATCTCCAATTTCTAATAATACACTGATAATGCGAGTTCGCTCAAAGTTCGCAATTAATTTATAGAAACGACGATAAAACTTTCTGAACTTAATATGGCAGTCAGTATAGCACCCATGGGTCGTTTGTGATTTAAATGATTATAAGTATTAACGTGTTCTTATGGACAACGTACTATAGTGATCAGACATCGGAAAACCGTCCAAGTCCAGGATCTCAAGGCCATCATTTAAGAACGAGGAGCAATCAACCAACAAAGTAAGGCGTCTATGATCAAAGTTTTGTTGCACTTCCAAACAAGTCCGTAACTTCAAATTGGACGACGTTATCGGGCAACTTTTGTCTCTGAAATCAACTAGGTCGGCTGCCCCAGCAATGGAAAGCGAAGGACGAGCAGGAACATGATGCTGTAATTGAATATGTGAATCGTATGTATTTGCATGGATGCAGGTACTCCTGAATGTTTAATTTAATGGAAAGAGTAATATTTAATTCGTAGCTGCCATTTCATATGACTTCACATGTTCCTCTTGGCAGTTTTAGAGATTTTTTTGTGTGTTTCCTGATTCCATATTTGTTCGACGAGTTGTAATTTCGATGATATTATGTTTTTTCAGTGACGCGTTAATGCTTTTTAGACAATATTTTTTCTGCACAAAGTTATTTGTTTGACACTGAGTCTTGCAGGAGCGCAATGCTGCAGTGTAAAGTCAGTAGCATTGTCGTCAGAGAGATTCTAATGCGGGAATCATTACTTGAAAATCTGATCGTCTTTTAAAGCAGGATAGTGTAAACTTACATCTGAATGTGAGAATATAATGATAATAAAAAATTGTGCTGATTTTACCTTCCATTAAAATATAATGATAATCAAAATAATGGAATAAAAAAATTGTACTTGAACTTACTTGCTTGAACTTGAGTGTTTACAGTTGACTTTATATTCAAATCGGGCTTGTATGTCGTACTATAATGGGCTCGGATCTGAAAGTAAATTGTTCCGCCCTGCAAAAAAATTAAACCTCGGGCCATTCTCGGAATAAAATTGTGTTCGAATTGAACTGAAAAAGTGAGCTTATATTAAAATTTGTACGGTAATAAGCCGCGCTTAAATACGACGTCTAAACTTCCCAGTTTTTTGTCCCTGAGCATTATTCTGGAGTTTGGCGGCGCGTAGGAAGGCTGTGCATGTATATCTAGCAGGTCTCTGATGACGCTGTCATATGACGACGCTAGCTAGCCAATATAAATGCAAATAACCTTAACAAGCCAATGAAGAAGGCTCTTGAGTACACCCTTGCATATGCTGTACAGACTTTCTATATACGCCAGCATTATATCTTTTATTCACTCGTGCTGATTTTACCTTCCATGCAACGATATCTGTGTGGCTTCCAAAAATTAACCAATCAACAATCTAAAATATTTCAATGTGCTTTGTTTCTTTCAGCTTCCAAAACGAGCGAATTTGGTTCATTTTATTTCAACTTATTACCTCCAATCTTCGTCTTTCTCAACGTCGGATTCGACAAAAGCTCATCGCATAAGTAACTTATTGAATATTAAATCTGGGAATTTGTGCAGCGTTAGTTCAAGCGAATAGAAACTTCATTTTTGATGCACATCATTTATATATGCGTAGAGAGTTGGAATTTCAGAGAATCTATTGGAATGGTTGAGGTTTATAAATATATTATTGGTTTACTTCAGGTCCCTGAACGACTAAGGGAAACTCAGACAAGAGAAAATGGCTGTGATACATGCTAAGTGCTAAGTTAATTAATTGAAAATTAGTCATCTGCGCCTTGAAATAACTCAAAATTAATACAGCGGTTCGAATGACTAGTAACAAGGAAATTTTCAACTTATTACATGGACAATTATAGATAATTGTTTAGATATTTATCCTGTGACGTTTTTGGTACAGTTTAAATTATTTTTCAAGTAACTTTTCTTGTGAGTAAAATGCAGATAATTACATTTGGCTAGACTTCTGCTTTCCTAAAGAAATAAAATATCTAGACTTAATGTGTTATTAAAATCCTGAGTTTAAATTAGAGATAAATGTTAAAATATTATTTGCCGAAGAGAATAAGGAAATCGGGCTATTATTAAATGAAATTGTAACAAAATTGTAATTGTAACTAAATAAAATTGTACTGACTGTAATTGAATCGGCAGAAATTGAACTCATTTGCTTATTTTCAAATGATGATAAATGAGATGAGTTTGATGAAGACTAGTTGTTCTTGAAATATAAATTCGACGAACCTTTTGAAGGATTGACCTTATTGAATAGGCGGAATCTCTACCTTCAATGACGAGTGTCATTTATTTTCTCACTGCTTAATGCCTCGAATGTTTTTTTTATTTCGGTTCAGGAACGTTGCCATTATTTCATATTTATTGTTGGTATCAAGGTTGAAATAAACAAATTATGCGCATGAATGATTTTCTCGTTCGATGACGAAGAAAAATTATAAAACCTCAGCTCATAGGGAATTAGGAAATCGAAAAATTTACAATTTGTACACAATAATAATGATGGGTGAGGATAAAGTAGTTAAAATTTTTCCCAAATCCCAAAGATCGCTGAAAAATTACATTTTCGTAAAATTTATATTCCGATCAATATCATTCGATTTTCAGTGTTATTGTTTGCAATTATATGTTCCGGCCAGCAACAGCAGACCTCTTCACTTGTGGAGGTGTCTGTGGAATCGGAGGAATTTAGGAGTGAAAATCAATTAGTTTAGCCGCGGCCGAAATATTTCTCTTCGATACTCGGAAATTTGGGTGCACTTCGCTGCCACTTGGAGGATCCACTTAATTAAAATTTAAAGAAAAGTTCAGCGTACGCGCAGATAATAACCCACACCACAACAATTCTCAAAAAGACGACAGACAACGAGAAAATGCATATAAATTATCTAAGAGTATGAATCGCTCATAAAATTACCGCTAATATTTGAATGATAACATGGACCGAATTATTGTTTATGAAGCAAATTTTGAAGCCCATCTTACTTAAATTTTTTGTCCGCATACAAATTAGTTTCTCGTAAATTAAAAATAATCTTATGATTAATTAACACAACACTTGGCGTCGAAAGAAAGAGTCATAAATTTTCTTTAACACGATATCATTTTTTCCATCACGTAATTGGCACTTCTTTTCTGTCCTCATGCTGCTTCATTTAAATTTATATCCCATCTAAATACTCATAACCCGTTGCTCATATGATCAGCGTCGTTACTGGACAAATTTTAAATTATTCAGCATATAGAGTAAAGCATTCCATGATTATTGACACACTATCAATGCGCAGGAATATTGCACGCCGCTTTTCCTCATAATATTACTAAACTCTCCCTTGCCCCAGAACTAAAATTTTCCACACAACTTATTTAACAACTTGAATAATATTCTTCTCTATTTACCGCTTATTATCATACGTAACTTTCTCAGCCCGTGTGGCTTTCAATGTGGTCTCTTTGTAAGCGAGTCAAGAAGCGGCGGAGAGACTCACTCACTTTTTCAGCATTCAATGTGCTGAAAAATATAAAACTATTGGTTTTAAGTCTCAATGTTTTAAGCAAGTTGTATCTCTATTTGCACAAAATAGTGTTTTTTAAACTATTAAAACAAAATATAAATATTACTGTTAGTGCTTTAATAGCAAAACCCAGCCTCAGCCACCCGCTCTGCAGCCCAACATTTTGAGTCTAATTAGCATCGCGGCTCAGGCTGGCGTCGCTTACATTGCAGCGGATTTTTTGGTCCCACGCCTGATTAAAGTGATACTCGAACAATGATGTCCTTGCCGCACTTAATTAAAAGTGTTCGCGCTGCTGCAGCGACTCTAATAGCAAACCCGCCTCAATATTTTTGTGACTGCTATCAAGTGCGGAAAACGTTTACAACTTAATTAATGAAAACCTGCGTATGCATCTTCATATATACATATACACGAATCATGTTGAGTCAATTCATGCAACTAATGAAATTAGGGCGAACAACTTCTAACATTTGACTTGTTACAACTTGTTGCCCGTGGACTGCATTCAAAGCTTTTATGCAGACTAACAATTTGCTCGCAAGTCGTGCTGGGTATATGAGAGCGTGAAAGGGAATCAATTATTTTTATAAAAAAAACAGGTGTATTATAGTTCTATTTGTAACCCTAGCTTCAATGGTAGGTTTTCCTCAAAGTTTGTCGTAAATACGGATCTTATTACAGCTTTGCTACTAGTACTTTTCGTGAAGATGATTGTTTATAAATTAAATAAATAGTTTTTCAAAAAATTTATTGCACAAGGTCTATTTGCCTGTTCATCGGTACACAAAGTGATTGAATGTACATACGGACGAAGTAGTGATGAATCAATTACAAATCTAAAGTGGAATTGTATGAAAATTACTCAATCATCGCATCCTTTCAAGGCAACTTAATTCCGAGTCTACTCTGCAAGGAATCATTAAGAGTCTACCCTACAAGTCGTCACCACACTCTACTGTGCAGAGCATCACCACAGTCTACACTACAAGTCATCACCACAGTCTACCCTACAAGTCATCACCAGAGTCTACCCTACAAGTCATCACCACAGTCTACCCTACAAGTCATCACCCCAGTCTACCCTACAAGTCATCACCACAGTCTACTCTGCAGCCCATCACCACAGTCAACCCTACAAGTCATCACCACACCCTGCAAGTCATCACCAGAGTTTACCCTACAAGTCATCACCACAGTCTACCCTGCAGAGCATCACCACAGTCTACCCTGCAGAGCATCACCACACCCTGCAAGTCATCACCAGAGTCTACCCTACAAGTCATCACCACAGTCTACCCTGCAGAGCATCACCACAGTCTACCCTGCAGAGCATCACCACAGTCTACCCTGCAGAGCATCACCACAGTCTACCCTGCAGAGCATCACCCGCAGAAGCCACGAGATGGGTTACGGAGGCCAAATGTTCCTGGAAGTCCCGCCAGAGGTCGGCGTCGTCAGGGGCGGCCGAGAGCGCGTAGAGCGCGTCGTGGAGGCCGGCCAGCGCTACGCCCGAGTAGCTGTCGAAGGCGCTGGGTGACGTTACAACGTGCCTGTTACGTTACGAAAATTTAGTTATAGTTTATAATGCGTATTTTAATGAAGTTTGACGCATGCGTAATGATTTTTAGGTATTGATCGCATTAATATTTCAATTCTGGCTTTTAATTATTATTTTATCCCTAATGTGATCAAGTAATAGCAGCTCTGCTCCCCATAACTCACAGGTAGTCGGGACGATGAGGAAGACCACGTGGATCAAGAAAAGCTTTCTCAAGGAGCATCAGACGGTCATTGACATGGCGCTGCACCAATAAGCTGCAAATTTAAGTAATGATTAACAAATTTCATATTAAAATCGTTGAATTTTGGATGTGACTTATTTATTTACAGTATTTCTTCGACTATTAATTGGATACGTCTCTCTTAACATTGGCTACCGAAAAATTCGCATAACAAGAAATAAGAAAAGTGGACCAAAAATATTTGCTCTGCGTGATACAGTATCTGTAGTTCCCGGACGGTGTGTTTTTTATGGCCGAAAACTGAAAAAAAAATTATGCCTATAATTATTGGTTAAATGAACTTGTGTTTACAACTCACTCAGAGAAGTCAGTATTTTGCAGGCTGTCTTTGAAGTCGGCGACGTCCTGAGTGAAGCGGTCCACTGCTTGCGTCATGAGGTCTGTGTACGATCATCAATCACCATACA
The DNA here is from genome assembly GCF_000764305.2 of Hyalella azteca. NCBI lineage: Eukaryota > Metazoa > Arthropoda > Malacostraca > Amphipoda > Hyalellidae > Hyalella > Hyalella azteca. The sequence continues at coordinate 47,039 of NW_025945670.1, read as the reverse complement.
TTGCCTTGCCATACAGTATTATAATAATTATTTTTTATAAGTAAAAGTCCGGTATGGATTAGTTCAAATAAAAAATAATCATGAACAGACGGTGAATATTTTTAACGGAGATATTAAATAACTTGGAAAGACATTCAAATAGTGAGTGAGTAACTAACATGTAGCTCTTTCAACGTCTGAAATGATCAGCTAATGTCTATTAAATGAAAAAGTTTTTTTAATTTGTTCATTGCTCTCTGGAGCCAATGATATATTCGTACACAAACAATCAAGTGCAATTTACTAGTGGCTAAGATCACGACAAAAATACTATTTTTTAATTCTTGCTAAGGAAATGTGAACAGAATAACTTAGGATGCAAAATAATTCTGCAAACCCAAAAATGTTGCCGAGTATAAATGACTTCAAGCCTTTTTTCTGGATTCTCGGTGGTCCATGTCTATAAGTTTACGACTGCTGATATGAATTGCTTACATAACCTCAACTGAGGAAGACAATGCATATCAGAATTATATTCAACGAAAAATAATTAAAATGTTACTTAAATTTCATAATAAATTTAACTAATAATCATGAATTTTAAATAAATTTTCTTCTTACCTCGTAACTCAAGGTTCCAAATAATTTTTTACGAATAATTAATGTTTCAATTAATTTATTCCAACATGTAATAAGTAGCAAAATTAATCATTATTCTCTGGCATTAATTAAGAGCTCGTCTCTCCAAACACTGCTCGAGTTTCAGTACCAACCGAGCGAGCAGTTATGTGACGCGATGAGGTCTCCGTATTGCTGCTGCAAATCTACCACTGCCGATCTGATGAACTCCGGATAGAACGTATACGAATATGGTAGAAGCTGCAGAATAAAATTATATATTATCCGGGTTAGTAAACGGTTTTAGGAATATAGTAGCAGCTGCAGGAAAAAAATATAAAACATTATTCGGGGAGCAAATGGCCGAGCCAAAAAAGAATACGCATGAACAGCAATGAACTGGGTAAAGGAATTAATGAACAAAACTGAGATAAACAGGCGAACAAATTAAACATGTATTGTATAATTAGTGATTAGGCTCAATGAAATGGCGAGACGATAAAGCAGCCCAGTTTGAAAAAATATATTTTTTTTTTCAGTAGAATATATAAATGAAAATGAAAGAGTTAATAAATGAAAGTACTTCACTTGTGAGATTGATCGACTTATTTCTTCCATTACTGTACCGCTATTATCTTGACACAATTTTACTGGTTTATCCAAGTACACAACCAATAGCGTGGCCAATCAATTAGTTAACGTACTTAGCTGTGATCTCGTTTCAGGACGATTCACTTCAATTTAAATATATATAATTATCGTCACACTCGTGTATCATCTCAGTTGATTATTTCCAGCTTAATGCTATTAATAAATTAAGGATTGCGTATTGGCCTACCTAATGTACCTAAGACCATATAAACAAACAAAATTTTCACGAGTTATTACTATTTATACAAGTGATTATTTACATTCTATTACTTATATAATATATATAATTTCTACGGATTCACGTTATGAATTAATAAAACAAATGATCATAATTAAGTACAGGCGCAGAAGCGACGGCGGCGACGATCTTTGCAGCGACTGCGGTGGTAGCGGCGTGGTAGAGGAAGCCCTTGTCGTAGAGCTCGTCCACGAGCTCGAACGTCTCGTAGAGGGTGTGGTAGAGCGGCTCCCCGTAGCGCGTCTGTCACCAGTGACAGAGTCACTATTATCGATGAATTATTGATGAATTATCGATGATTTATTGATGAATTATCGATGAATTATTGATGAATTATCGATGAACTAATGATGAATTATCGATGAATTATCGGTGAATTATCGAAGATTTAAAGATGGAAATCTGATGTAACTAGGCACTTGACTAGAAGACCAAGCAAAGGAAATTACAGGCAACTGGCACTTGACTGAAAATTTTTTATTTACAATACAATAACCCATGATTTAGCACTAATAAGGAAATTATGTGAGTATGCTTGGTGACGAGAGTATTATTATAGATGTGTGTGAACACATTTTATATGAGCTGATATGAGCTGATCAGCTGATATGAGCTGATATGAGCTCACACATTCGAAAAATGCTCAAAATAACTTTGGAACTGTACACGAGAATATGGTCTCAGATATTTCACTAGCAACATGTGTGACCGCTAAAGAGTGTAACTTACGTCAGTATAGCGCATGTCCATACTCGGTACCCCGAGCACTTGCTGGAAGCTGTAGTAGTCGCTGCCAGACGCCAAATTCCCAATCCTGGAGCAAAGTACGACAGTTGCCACAATACAAAGACCAGAATTGTCCAATTATATTTAAGATAAATAAATCATAAATAACAATATTCGGAAATAAAAAATTCAACTTTACTTGTTACAAGAGAAAATTAAACCAACATTTAATAAAAATTTGAAATAATTTTTTTGAAGCTGCGCTAATTTTCCAAACCACTTGTAGCGCCTACAAACAAATAGAAACAAATTAAACATAACTTGCATTGACTTCAAGAACATTTGCAAGAAGTTCGGAATAATTTTTGGAAATTTCATCGAAATTCAATTACACAAAAGGTTCAATACTTTAATTATAATCGTATTACTACTATTACGAGTGATGACCGAGAGCATCACTTCCCTTAACATGATGAACATTGTAATGGAATGACATAATAAATAAAGCATCCTGCAACCGAGTTAAAGTTGAATTAAAATAAAAATTGAAACAAATTTAAATTTAATTTAATTGAAATTCAACTGAAATAAAATCACCAAGGTCTTGTGAGATCGTCGAGGTCAGCCAGCCTATGAAGCCACGTGTCGTACACGCTGGTGCGACCTGCTGCTACCTCCGCCGGGTCAGGGTTAGGCACCTACACAGTGAGGTGGTGGAGCTAAATTTATGCATTGACATTCAACTTTCACCCTTTAAAATGTCATATGATTCGTAAATATTTTACGCCTGTATAGTTTTGGTCAATTTCGGAAACGTCTGGGACAATTTTACGGCCGGACTGGCGGACGGACTCGTGGCCGGTCTCCCCAAATTCAGTGAACAATGAATATCACTCAAAGTAATGAACGTAGCTCGATAAAATTTGGTACACGTGTTCATTAGGATCTAACGGTATTCATTAGGATCTAGGTCCTAATGAATAAGTGTAACAAGTTTAATCGAGCTACGTTCATTTCTTTGAGAGATAATCCTTGTTCACTGAATTTGGAGATTGGGAGTGAGACCGGCCACGAGACCGGCCGCAAGTCTGGCCGTAAATTTGTCCGAGACGTATTTCATGGAACCGTTGATGAATTTAGTCACAACAAATTAAATTGAAGAAATTTCGGAACCGTGTGATATCCGCAAGGTTCAAATGTTGTTAGTAAAAATATGGATTATTTAATTATAATGTGACGAAATTTTGTTAGATATTCAACAAGTAATAATATTACTCTCCTAAGAGTAAAACTTGTTAAATAAACTATGGCTGATTTTTATCAATGAAAACTCGTGAATTCGTTTTAATCTATAAAGACAATTTAAATTAGGTTTTTGTTATAATAGAGTTTTAATAAGCATTTTGGTGGAGCTTTAATTGTTTAATATTTTTTGTTTTATTTTTTATTTGGTTGAGCTCTCCTGATGAGGGCCCAACGAGTGTCTTAAATAATCGGAATAAAATTATATATTAATTGCAATAATGAACTTATTATTCGTTATTGAATAATAAAATTAGGATCTTTCGAATCCAACAGTGGAATGTTGAAGAACATTTATCAATCTTTCAAGTAGAGACCTTGGTACTGCATGCTTTACTGGCCAATAAACACTAAAGCTTTCAGCGATGTGTCAAACTCACCTCTTTGGTGGCGTTATAGATGATGTCTCTGAGGAGAGGGGACGCTTGAGCCCTGAACGTGTAGTTGCCTTGATGAAATTTAAAAAAAAATATTAGCTCGCAAATTTCATAAAATTTGGAATATGTCATTTTCAAACTTCTGAGATGGATACTCTTGTAACTTTCGACTGAACTGCTTACCGTTAAATGCCTGGTCAATGTTGAGGTAGGCCACAGCTCGGTCGCTGAGCTGCTTGCTGAACTGCTGCGTCCACTCAGTCGAACCAATGAGACCAAATTCTTCAGCGTCCCATGAGCAGAAGACGATACTACGCCGCGGGGACCAGCCTAGCATGTAACATTGTTTAGCACTTTCATAGCATAATATTTTTCTACGCTTATGTTGCATAACGATATACTGCACCGCACAACATAATATTGTACTGCGCAACGTTACTTTTATTTATAGAACACATAAAGTAGATGCCTGTTTATACAAGATGCCAGAATATATGCATGTCTTCAAGATTCCCTATTGCAGTTTATTGAAAATTGGCGAGACCCGAAATCAGAATCAGTGGAAATAAATTCGTAAGTTTCATAAAAAATTCCGTACAAAGCCCATCTCAGAATTTGATAACAAAATATTTTATTTTATGAAGTCTGGATTTTAATTATCTTCTTTAAGCAATGAATAACTAACTTGAGCAAATAGGTTTTCTAATAATAATTTTCTGCAAGGAAGCATTATTGCAACTTTTACTTGTTAACATGTAATGTCTTCCAACACACTATATTTTTTATCTAATAATGACATTTGAACAATGACACCTGCAAGTATGAACTTGTTTGGACTGATGATCGAATAAATTTGATTGTAAATCTGAATTATTAAGGTATCAATAATTTAACACATTTTCAACTATCAGCGCCTAAGATGCAAGTTAATGCCGTTAATGAATGCTTGCTTTGAAGGTGAAAACCTAAATTTATGTGGTATGTTGATTGATACAATCACTAAATAAGATGTTCATGACCCATTCAAACTAACATTAGTGAAACAACCTTCCCTGAAAAGATCATTTATTTTTCCTCACTGGTTCATTTTTCCAAGCACCAGTTCCGTACTCTTTACTCACCGGTTCACTAACTCCCTCTCACCAGTTTAGTAGAGTAATCTTCATTCACCTGTTCAGTAATTCTAACTTACAATTTCTCCAATCCTCCTCTCTAGCCTGCTGATCTCAAATTAACAGTTCACCAGTCCTCCTCACTAGTCTACTGATCTCAAATCAACAGTTCACCAATCACTCTCACTTGTCTAATGATATCATATCAACAGTTCACCAATCGCTCTCACTAGTTACGTGATCCCAACTCACCAGTTTCGTTGATGTAAGCCATCAACACTCGCGATATTTCCATCATGACGGCAGTGCCCGACGAGGGATCCACTGATCCGAACATCCACGCATCTCTGTGGTTGCCCACCACCACAAATCGGTCTAGACAGCAACCAATATTTATTAAAATATTTTACCTACAACAAGTGGAACTCTTGATATTACTTTCCAGTGATCCTCACACTGAAATATTAAAGATTGAGTAAGTACTATAATTTGGGGGAAAACGACTAAAACAAAGTTATTTATTCCAATCTTTGCGCGGGAAAAGTCAACTTGTGCAATATTATTATTATAGCACAAAATTTAATGTTGCTATGGAGTCAAAATGTTAGAACTTTACCTTTCTTTATTTTACATGTGCAATTTCAAAGAGCGAAATAATACATAATCAAGTACCTACCATTGCAACTAAAATAACAGAGTTCAAGCAATCTAGTCACTGCCACAATACCTGGATCGTCGCCGGCAGTCTGCGGGATGGTGGCGATGACGTTGGTGATGGTCGCCCTGCGGTTGGTAGTGTGGGTCTCCACTTGCACCTCCAGCCCCGAGGCGAGTGTCGGGCCCAAGTGGTAGGTGAAGTTCAGGCCTCCCTGCCATGAAGCGGGGGCCTCGTCGCCCTCCATGGCTCTATGGAAGTCAACGAATAAAAGTTGTTAGAAATAATAATTAATAATTAACTACCCATTACCAGCTTCGTTAAGGGAAGTTTAAGCTCTTTTAATTGCAAGAGTCGTGCAAGAAATAATGCAAGTCGAAATTTCCATCAAACTCATTTAATGATTCCAGTTGATACTTTGGGTTTCGTTTCCATAAAAATTGAGCATGCAATTATTTTCGATTTTTTGTTTGTACTTTGGAAGGAGTGTGTAAATGATAAATCAACTCAAAAATCAGATTGTGAGGAAGCTTCTCGAGATTATAATTCAACTGTGGGGTGGTTATCTGAAGCCAATAATCAGACTTTGAGGTAGGGGGATCAAGCCAAAAATTAAGCTGTGAAAAAGGCTTCTCAAGCCAATAAACAGACTGTAAGAGAGGCTTCTAAATCCAATAATCAAACAGTGAGGTAGGCTTTTCAGCCAATAATCAAACAGTGATGTAGGTTTTCAAGCCAATTATCAGACTGTAATGTAGGCTTCTCACCTGAGGATATGATAAGCGTCGCCGTAACTGATGGGCTGACAGGGGATGGCGGGCAACTCGCATTCATCTTCGGGGTACCGAAATGAGCTTTCTATTAAGGAGATAAAAATTATTTACTTGAAATAAATATGCAGAATCGTTCAATTTCTTTTCTCCCTCGGAAATCCGATGAATCTAATTCAAAGTAAGCACTGAAGCTGAAAAAATAACCTGAGATTTACAGGAGAGGCAGAAATACTTTGAAAAAGAAAGATATCAACGAAAAACTGCAATCTTGCTCATAATTAAGCTAAAAACAATGCTAATTACAGAGTTACAATTTGATAAAATTTCTGCTTTTCAGCCATTGCTAGCTTCTATTCATTGTTTTTTACGTAAAAAAAAATAGCGGTTATATTGCCCTCGAAAAAACAGACTGGGAGCCCTATCAGGAATTATGAAGACAATTGAAGATATAGATATTGTTCACTCACATCGGAAGCTGCGAAAATCTCATCAAGAAAGATTATGCTATTATCTGACAGAACTAATGATTTATTTCACGTGCCAGTCGAATGGTAAAAACACAGTTTATTAACGTCATAAAATATGAGTTGGCTGAATTTCGTCTTTTTTGAGCATTTTGAATAAAATGAAGCTCAAGAATGAAGTAATAATAATTTTACTTAGAATTATTATTGTCTCTACTTAATTACATGGTGTTCATTAAAATTAGCCAATATTTCTTGTTAATAATTTGACCGTCATCACAGGTTTCACCAAATTTTGTAATACTCGTGCTACAAAATTCTCAAGCGAAGATCAATCATTACTTCGTAATCTGATGGCCAAGGGGTAAAATATGGCGAGTAATCAAAGGAAAATTGATCATGGTCACCGATGGCAGGGCAGAACAGAATATTTTCAAAATTAGATCAATTAATCCATCGTAATTTGATGCCAAAGTAAAATATTATAGGTAATCAAAAGTAAAGTAATCATGTCACCGATGGCAGGGTAGAACGGAGTTTGGGGATCGCCTTTGGTGCCGAGGATGCTTCCCATTTGCGTGGCCGTGGACGGCATCATCACCGAGTCAGGGTAAACTTCAAGCCTTTAACGATATCATCAATGCATTAAAATATCGATCGATGAATAAACTCAATGATAATAATACAAATAGTAAAAGAAAATATGAATGGAAACAACTTCCGTTTACGGCACTCACTTTGGCAGCGACACTATTTAATTCGAATTAATTTCATCGAGTAAAAAATATTTATGCTTGGACTTCCATTGCAATTTAAGAACATTAATTGCTCAATTAATTTAATCCATGTGTAAAATGCAACATAAATTTTAATGCCATTCCGGTATAGAACAAACAACAAATTTTCAATGTTCGGATTTCATGCATCAAAGTCGTTAATTTGTTCTCCTATCGTATTAATGGTTACGTAATATTAATTTAAAAAGTTTTTCTTGTCTAAAAAACTTAAGTCTTGACGTCTAAAGTTTTAGTTGTTGTCAAATATCATGTTTGAAAATATAAATTTTAAGGCTTTGGTTGTTTTTTGATAGCGGCTTGAGAAATTGAGAAAATTTGATCATGTATTCGTAGTGATGGATGTAACAAGATTTTTGAATCGTTGAGAATTTAGTTTAGAAATAGAAAAAAAAATTTTATTAACGCAAATCTAATGGAGAAACCTACACAATGGAGTCATATACAAGTTGAGAGCTTCCGACATAATAAACTATTATTAAGGTTTTCTCGACATATATAGATTTGAAATGACGAAATGCTAGTGCAGATAGTAGAAATATCATTATAAAAACACATTTTTAAAAAATACATCGCATCACCTTTCGAAATAATTTATCCTTCAAAACCATTCACCGTCAGTACTATTATTCTATCAAAACTTTTCACCTAATAACCATGTAGAGGAAAAATAGATTTATTCATGTATATATAGACATAAGTAGCAATGTAATAGGTATTAGGATTTTGATTTTTCATTTTTAGTTTTCAATCACCTTAGCCGTGACCTCCAGCAACATTGCGTTTTACCTATCATTGTGTCTTGTGTTCTTGCCGTGGAGGTACGTTAATCGAGAGCTCTGTGATTATATTTGTGTTTGTTCCATTTTAGAAGTGAATAGTTTCATGTTATTGATTATTTGTGCGTGTTAATTTGTTTGTTTATTATGAATTCATTCTCTAGTTAGTTATTTCAAGTGTTATTGCGTTCTATTTCAGGAAGGCCTCGATGTTCGAACTTGATACATGAGCCCAAGTTATGAACTCTATATTTGGACGTGATTAGTGAAGTGAAAGTGAATGAACGCACGGTTAAAGTCAAGTTAAAGTCAAGTTAGGATTAGGGTGTTAGGTTTGTCGTGTTTTGTTTCTATTTATTCATTGTTAATTATATTTACTTGCAACTGTTGATTCATTGAAGAAAATCCTTGGTCTTGAAAAGTTTTATTAAAGTCTCGAAGAACGATCACGTGCTATGTGTCTGGGAGACGTCAGTTTAGTAAGAGATAGTCCCCCAACAACCATTTCCTATAAAAACCATTCAGCAACAATAACCATTATTCTATAATAACGTATCATCAATAACGAATATTTAACCTATCAAAACCATTTACAAATATCAATCATTCAGCAACAATAATCATTCACCCGTCAGGGTCGTAGTCCGCGGGGTCGTTGTAGAGCACCAGGCCTAGAGCTCCGTGCTCCTGGCAAGCCTTCGCCTGAATATAAATATTTTTTAAAATTATCAAATAAAAATATTCTGAAATTCGAAGCATTATATTGGAGGAAAAACAACTTATCATACCTCAGTACGTGCAGCAAAATATTTCAAAAGAAAAAGACACAAAAATTACAAAGGCATTTTTTGAGATCCAAAAATTCCATAGGCAACGTGAGTTATGCGAAAGCAATCGAGCTTAGCAATATTGATTCAACGAGGCTTTTCCATTTAAGAAATGCTTGAATCCCTTACGAAATTAAACGGTCTGATGAACTACGGTTGAAAAATATTTTTTCTTTAATGTATGATCAACCACATTTTAATGATGAAATAATATTTGTTGGTATGAAATATGCGAGCGTGGTCAAGTTCATATTTTGATCCTGTATATTATGAACCTATATAAAAGTTCCCCAGTGCATTATTGCAGTGTTTGTACTTTCCCCTCAAATTTAAATGAATATCAGCCAAGGTAGAAATGTAATGGCTTCAATTTTTTTACTTTAACCGTATGGTAGTTTCGGATTTAGAAAACTTTTTTTTCATTTGAAATGAAATCGTCGCCAAAAAACTGGAGAGTGAATTGGCTGCGCTGTCCACTTCATCATCAGATTCTATCAACGCCAATTAATTATATATTGATTGATTAACTATATATCACAATTGAGTGCTGTGAATTTTTAGTTGACAGTAACGTTCAAAATCAAGCCTGATCAGGTCTTTACAAGCCTTTGCAACAAACGGAGTAAAGCACGACACGACCATGACTCACGACACGACCACGACTCACGACACGACCATGACTCACGACACGACCATGACTCACGACACGACCATGACTCACGACACGACCATGACTCACAACACGACCATGACTCACAACACGACCATGACTCACAACACGACCATGACTCACTACACGACCATGACTCACAACACGACCATGACTCACGACACGACCATGACTTACGACCACGACCATGACCCACGACACGACCATGACTCACTACACGACGACGGCTCACTATACAAAGATGACTCACAATCACGACTCACGACACGACCATGACCCACGACACGACCATGACTCACGACACGACCATGACCCACGACACGACCATGACTCACGACACGACCATGACTCACGACCATGACCTTCCGTTCGCACGTCATCACTGACTTTGTCGCCGCGGAAGTTCTTGCCGTACTTGGCGATGACGATCTTGCCTGTCACGTCCACACCGCGGCGCGCCAGCTCAGCGAAGTCCTCCTCGCGTCCGTAATTTGCGTACACCAAGTCTCCCTTGAATGTCAAGAAGACTTATATCATTATTTTATTAATTATATTAATATTAGTGTAAATGTTAATGCTAATATTATTATTATTATTAATATTATTATTATTATTATTTTTATTATTATTGCTGCTAATGTTATATCATTAGTATTATATTATGCTTCAGAGAAAAACGAATTGTCTATAAATTATCTATCGAATTTCGTGCATAAAAGCAGCGTGAATACTTTTTCTACTTATTATAAGGTAATATACGTTAGCAGAACGTATAATATATATAATCATATATATTATATATTATGAACGTATACGTATATAATCAAATCATCAATTTAAAATAAATATATATAATATATATCCTACATACGTGGATGGTGGCACAGTGGGCCGTAACATTTTCGGATTTAGAAAACACATATTTTTGCATTTGAAATCAAGTCATACATTTTTTAAATAAAATTGTTCTTCATACCTGGACTGTGGCAGCCGCGGAGTAAGCATTGTAGTTATGCAGCACGCGCGGATCCGCTTCCTCAGGCGCGTACAGCGGCTCTTGCCGGAACACGGACTCGAACACCACACTTCCGTCCGTCTTTGAGACGAGGCGAACCTGTCAGCGGGGGAGAGAGTATAATATAAGACCTCGTAACTTTTAAAACTGGAAATGTGGTTAGAATAAGTATTGAGGGTTATTAATTTAAACGTAAGTGCTTTTGTTTATTGGAAGAACCCAGAAGGGTTTAGGAGACTGAAGATTTGGCGACGTAAGAATTTAATGAAAATAATAAACAATATCTTCTAAAATTTAGGCTGAACATGGAAAGTTTTGTCTGAACCCAACTAGCGTCGGCAAAATATGATACGTTTGTAAGACACATAATCTTTTTGAAAAATTCGATATTCTCACCTGAAATTCCCTAATATGAGCGCTAATATAAGGATAAATTTAAGAAAGTCTTTCACAGGGACGTGTGTATATGTAAGCTCCTTACTCTATTAGGGTTGTTTTCATCAGGATACGAGAGGAGCACTTCATACGGTATGGTCTTGACATCAACAAGACCTTGCTGCAGCCACTGGTCGTACACCCACTGGGCGGTGTCCGCTTGTTCTGCAGTGCCGGCGACGTGAGGGGCGCTAGTCAGATACCTGCAGGGGATACCTAAGTGTTCACATCTTAGAAGGGGTCGCCTGCCGAAGACCACCACTGCCCTGAATGTAATGGACCATCATGATTCCTGCCTTCCGGAACGTAGCCTTCAACCCTTCTGGACAATCATATTTAGGCCGTGCGTCGAACCAGTCCTCGGTCGAACGGCCACTCGTCGAAGGACGATAAATTTTGGAACAGAACTATGCTATCTGGAACCTAACCTCAGATGCTGTGAACGTAAAATTACGTAATTTAACGATGCCCGGGAAGTCATATTCGATACGCGGCCTGGTGGTGCACGGCAGGTTTTATGCAAGGCCGGAGGAGGACAAAGCCAAGTGGTGCACGGCTGATTGGTGGATGTCAGGAGAGATCCAAGGCATTCGATTCAGAGCTTAGTGGTGCACAAAATTGGTGGTGCACGACTGCGCTCCTCTTAGAAGGAATCTGATTAATTCGGACGACTGACGGTATAATTCATTTGGAGGTAAAATACTAAAAAGTAATTTTAATTGACGAAAAAAATCAATGATAATAATATTCCATACGCAAATATAGTTACCAAGAAGTTTATTTCAGTTTGATGGGAAACAAAACTAATGACGGTTTTTTTGATGACAGGGAGGAGAGATATATCTCAAATTTTATTTTAATAGAAAGAGAGAGTAGCAAGCAAATTACATGGACCAGATATTCAAACACAGATGCTGCAATCTCTTGTACTCGAAAATGAAATTCGTGAATTCTTTTATGTATTCATATCAGTAAAATACAATTAATATTATATAAAATTTCGATTGAGATATTTTTCTCAAATGTCATTTACCTTCTTGTTTAAATACACTTGGATTACCTAAGGTAATTATACACTTGGATTATATAAGGTAATTACACTCGGATTACCTAAGGTAATTACACTTGGATTACCTAAGTTAATTACACTTGGATTACCTAAGGTAATTAATTACATTTGGATTACCTAAGGTAATTAATTACACTTGGATTACCTAAGGTAATTACACTTGTATTGCCTAAGTTAATTACACTTGGATTACTTAAGGTAATTACACTTGGATTACCTAAGGTAATTACAATTGGATTACCTAAGTTGATTACACTTGGATTACCTAAGGTAATTAATTACACTTGGATTACCTAATTACACTTGGATAACTTAAGGTAATTACACTTGTATAACCTAAGGTAATTACACTTGGATTACCTAAGGTAATTAATTACACTTGGATTACCTAAGGTAATTAACTACATTTGGATTACCTAAGGTTGTCGCGGATCTTGGAAGCATTGACCTCATTGACGATGAAGTCGTCCTTAACGGAATCGGTCCGTGTAAGTTCGCTGATTTTTTGCACCGCATAATTTTCGTCTGCAGTTCCTTGCTGCACCAAGATGATGACCTCGTACACTGAAATATTAAGTCAGGTTAACAGATTACGTGCTATAATATATCATCGCATTTGCACGGGTCTAATTCACAATAATACTAATAATAATGATACGGTAATAGAGATATGATTACCGGTATTATAGCTCGTAATCTATTACCGGTAATGATACGGCAATAGAAAATAATGATACGGTAATAGAGTTTTACAATCTCTCTATTTACATTATATTATAATTAGTAATTTTGAAGAATGTGAACAATCGGGGAATTTTAAAGGCCAAAATATACAAGGCCTGTGTTTTTATTCATGCTTATGAATAAGTAAACAATCCAGTTCAAAATAAAATGTGACCAAAGAGGCAAAGACAAACGGAATTTAATTTAAACACTACAAATGACCTACAAATCTTACCTATCATGCCCAACAAGAAGGCAACAACAGCACCCAGCGCGATACTGGTTACGATCACGTTCGACTGCGCGACCATGTTTGAAATCGTTCAGAAATATAGTTATTTTTTAAAAGTTAGATATAGTTAGATAGTGCAGGCTTTTAAACCAGCAGTCTTGTGGTGCGCGATTCTAACACACGTAGAGAGCCTGATGAACTGTGGGACTATAGAATTGATAAATCTGACGTAACAATTTTTTTTTTCGGTATGCTACTTTCATTAATTACGAATGACTTGAACCTAAAAAAATATAACTCAGTACTCACTGCAGTGAGTGACAGAGAGCGCATTTTCTCGTCGACGAAAACGTGAAGTCACGGACGGACGGACAGACGGACATGGCGAGCACAATAGCGCCTTTTTTCCATAAATTAGAAAATGCGCAAAAAATACAATTGAATGATCTGCCAAACTAGTTTGTTTTCGACTGGAACTTCTCTGCACGAATTTTATCAAAGAACCTCTGAATGATTGATAAACTATACAGTAAAATGGATGAATTCATTAGTTTTACAATATACTTCAACGTAGCTTTGAATGCGCCATACTGAACTTGAGTGACACGTGGGCGAGGGGCTGTGGATTTTCCCCAAGCTGCCGACATCTGTTCTCATATCTGAATTGATAAGAGTTGAGTATGATTTTCCAATAACAATTTTTGCACATGAAAATACATCCCTAACGTAAATCTTATACAATTCCGTGTAAATAAATTCTTTGTAATATAAGTATCAAAATTACCAAAATAGTTAAAATGATTCAGCCTTAATTTCTATAATGTTTAAATAGGAAAAGATACAATATACGAAACCTGTCTTTTTACGTCGGCAAATTTATCTAAAGGTAGCATCAGACGTCAGAAATTATCTCTCGAGAGATAAAGCTTCTAAAATTAAAACGCCAAGGCAGGATCGTCTTAATTAACAGGGCTTACGTAGTTAATGAAGTTGTACGAGGCCCCTAGCGTAAACAACAAGAATACGCCGCAGCCTCTTGCCGCCACTCAAATCTCAGGCTTAACAGGGAGCTTTGGGTTAGCCAGGCCTAATTATTAGGCCTCCTCGCAGCAGCTGCGGCGCCCCTTTTATTTGCCACCTCAAAACTGGAGCCTCACAACTCACTTAAATGTGCCTTCATTAGCCGCTGAAAACAGACACGGCGCGCTCCAGATGCCGCTGCCGCGATAATAACGATAACGAACTGTTTGTTGTGAGGAGGTCTAAAATTTCCGGTCTCACCTCAAGAACTTTTTTTTAAGTTCATTTAATTGTACCGCGTTTATGTAGATTTATTCTGAGGGCAATTAAACTCGCTCACCCCATATTTCCATGATTAGCAATTTCCTCGTTAGTTTGCACTGCCGTATTTTCACTGCTTCATTGAACATGCGCTTCCCAAAATTAGAAAAAAATTAATCCAGTATAAGGAATCTAGAAAGATTTTGAGATGTTTTTGAAGCTCAGAAATTATTGGATTCAAAGAAAAAAAAATTCCAAGCTTTGATGAGTCAACACCAACACACCAAGCTTTTGGTGTGTTGGTGTTAGAATTTTTACGTATAGAATTTTTCCAACTTCGTTCCTTTGACCAAGTCGTTGGTGTAGAGTAACGACTAATGATAAATGATATGTTTCCAGAAAATACGAACAATGTAACTGTAAATTAATTGAATAACCATAACTTTGACACCCATCTAGAATTTTGCGAAAATTGCAGCTATGAAAAACACACAGTATTCATAATTGAACGCTTCGTTCATTAATTTCTGATGTAAATGCATTAAAAACGGAGAGTCTTTACAAGAAGCGAATTGTGTTTATTAGCAGCCATTAAGTTGGAATGCAATTTGCGCAGTAAATGAGCACAGGAATATTAAACTCTCATTTAACAAATATCAACTCCTCATTAACACAGCTAAAAATAAGCCTTCCTGCTAGCTTCTTCAGCCTCATTAACAGGATATACCGTAGCTAGTTACACCATAATAACTAATGTGTGAGGTAATATGAACGTATAATCTCATTACCATTCCATTGAGGTAGAGCATGGGAAGGAAAATTATGTTGGTATGGTACGGTTCTCATTAAAACTTATCTCAGTTTCGCATATATTCCATGAAACAAGATAAGGGACTTCCAGCCTCTTTGTATACGTTCATAATTATTATTTGCTTACATCTTTTCGTGTAGTTTGACTGTGGAATACGGAACCAGTCTTTAGGTTCATTAAGGAAATAAAGCTCGGCAGATGATCGGATCAAATGATGAACTAGATGAGAATATATCAGCGCTTGGACACTTAAACATATCGGAGTGCAGCAACAACGATAAACTCTTACCGCGAATGCACTAACAATGAGCAATTGCGCACCTTCACAAGTTTTATATAACAACATGCAGACGTCAAGGAAGTCTCATGAGATTAGCAAAGGCCATATTACAGTCGAAAGATGGTAATTCGATAGAATGAATAACTAAGTATTAATTTCGTATGTCAAATAGACAGTTTGTTAAATTTTTCCAAAGAAAATGACGCGAGCAACGCACTATAAATAAGAGCTGGACATAGGACTTTCAGTAAGATGCCTTGTAGAAGACAGGACACCAGTCAGAAATAATAAGCGCGTGTGCAAGATGGCCGTGTTTAGCAGCCTATGAGGTCTGTTTGAAGCTCATTGCAGGTACTTTATCATACCGCTTGTTTAGTTCTTCCGTGGATTACACAACATAACATTATTAATACTAGTATTATGTTCAATACTTAGAAGCGATTACCAACCAGGTAATTATAGGTATAACCATTATTTTTGGATAGCTATATAATTTGCTTCAACGAAGGACATCGTTGGTCTAAACTCCTAAGTCACGTTATCACATGAATTAAATCATTCTCACGTTGTAGTAGCTTAATGCTGATTCTACGGTATCCCTGTATTGCCCGAGACAAAGTAGCGCTGACGGTGTTAGAGGAAGTTAAATTCTTTTAAATTTTTAAGCAAACCAAACACGACAAGTATAAATAATTTCTAAATTATTAACTAAAGAACCTTTGTGTGATGAAGATGCAAATAAACCATGGGGTAAGAAAGAAACTATGATGATAAAGTCGTATATTTCAACACAACCGAGCCGAGTGAAGACGCTATGTACATAATGATAATGACAGGCTAGGTATAATCAGCTGAATTTCCATGACGGAAACCCTGCATATAAGACTACGTACAATCCAGGAGGGCAAAAACAAACATTTTATTTCAAGTATTTCTCTGTAGTAGTGGCATCCTGGTACGGCCGCAGTACCATTGATGGAAGGATATCCCTATCACACTGCATCAGCTTTATGTAACTCAATGGGCCAAAAATGGCAAAATAATCCGCATAATACACGAAGAAATGCATATCAAAGTAGTTCTGTAGACAAAAACTAATTCCTAATGGAAACAATTTGCGCTGAAGTCAATCACAAATACAAATTACTATCGATTATCCCGAGCATTTGGCGAGTTTGATCATCGAGCACCACAAATCAGGTTTATTCCTGCAATTTATTGTGGAATCTTGATGGTAACAAACGCAAAGGAAGATTATTATCATCAATCAATACATGCAATCAGATTACTAACGAAGTAATGCGCAATCCTGGTTAAATATATTAGAATTCAGATATGATCGAACTAAGAAATATACATTGAAGTATTCGACTTAATAGGGATAAATTTTGCTGATGCCTGAAGTCTCGGGTTAAACCGATCTTTAGTATCTCTTGCCACACAAATAACGCAGCCATTATTCCTGAAAAAGTTCAGGTGCTATCGGGACTTATATATGGTTCTACTACGTCATAAAATAATAATTCACACATTAAATATGCCATCACGAGCAAAGCAGACACAAAATTATAGAACGAAAAACTAGGGAAAAAGCCCAATTTTCAGTGGAATTTGTGGAATAGCTTATTAACGCGCTTGTTAAACAAAACCTTCTACATGTTCTTCACATACTTCTATCATTTTTAAAAACATTTCCATGAAAATTACTGACATCCATGCGATATGAGAGGTTATTAAGATGATAAAAAAGAAGTACCTAGCCAAGTTGGTTCCGATTATAATGTAGAGCTAACGTTTACTCATAGGATGCCATTTTCACAAGAATAAGTGGTAAAATGGTCTAATTTGCAGTCATTGCAAACGACGGAACACTAAAGCTCGCATCTCAGCTTTGAAGACGATGGCAAGACTGAATCGAGTGCCTCAAAAACAGCGCGAACTCCTCTATTTTTTAAATCATAATTTCCCTATTGCTTTTCATAATCTGCCTAAGGATTTCTTACTTTTCTAATCTAGATATCGGGTATATTTTTTGTTATGAGCGATTCATTTGCGCCTGTTGCCACCCATTGCGAGAATCTGAGCCATCCTGATGAAGATGTTGAGAGCGTCCATGACGATGTGGTGGGAGGCGTTGATGGGGTCGAACGGAGCTACCGACCAGCCGGAGTACGGGTTGTGGCTCACGGGGTGAGTCTCTGCCTTGCGGATGATCTGCATAACAGGTTCAAGATTTAGTTAGTCTTACAGTAATTTTATACATATCAAGTTTAGTTTCAGTACTTTCCAAGATTTTGTGGTAAGAATGAGCCCACATGGAAATAATGAAATCGGAAAATTTATAGAAAATTAACAACATCCGAGTTAACAAGGCATGTATAAAATTATAGGAGTGATCCAGAAACACATTAACAGTGTCAGATCTTGGAGTTTTAATTTAAAATAATTGAATAATGATGAGTAGATACGGAATTAATGAAAATAAGTGCCACTCATCTGCATAGGAAATACGTTAAATGAATAAACTGTACAAGAAAAGCAATCATTCAACCATTGGGAACTTTGGAGAAGTGGCTTAGCCACAAAACCGTTCGGTATTCGGGCAGCGATCTAGCAAGATCGGTCATTCGGCGTTGTAGTGTGAGATAAACGTAAAGTTAAAGTGCATTGCCATCTACCAGCCATCAAAGCTCTCAATTTACAGTGAGCCAGCACTACAGATGTACTTGCGGATTTTTACTAACCATTGAGAAGCACATTTAACGGCTGTTCTAAGTAGACGGGCCTCAAGTTTTAATGCTATCTGCGGTAGATCTACGGGTATACCATTAGTGGGTTAAGTAAATCTATCAGCATCATTATTTCAATACATTCCATACCCCGAATGAATTACCTATAGGAGTTTTGAGTTTCAAACGAAAAATCTATTATAGATCCTTGTGTTCTCTTTAAACCCTCAAGTTGTGGTTTACAACAACTAGTCCCTGACAACACTAAAATACGAGCCAGTAGACTGACTAGGCAATAGATGAAGCGCTACCTTTACAATCAGCAATTATATTTGGATGTTCTGAAAGTATGGGGAGTGCAATCAACAAAACCGTCACTAAACTCTAACAGTAGGACAGGAAGTGTTACCATGTTCCGGTCACTTGTAGCTCAAAAAATAAACTTGTTATTTAATATAACAGCAAGCAAAATGACCCAAGCGTATCACAAAACATAAAGTCTACGTAACGAACATGCATTCGAGAGATGGTTACAATATCCAACTTGTTAGGGAATTATCATTAAGCGGCAAATTCAAGTCGCACCGAATCACATGGGCTAGGGCTAACAGGGACCATGATAAATTTCTTGATAAATTCCTCAATCAGCCAAGATCACGTCGTCTGTATTATTTTTGTTACTGTTGGAGGGGTCGGCCCCCAAGTTTAACAAGGTAAGCGGGTCAGGTGGCAAACGTGAAGGGCAATCAGTAGGAATCTTGTCATTTAAACGTCAAGATCGCACCAAACGTCAAGTGTTTCAACTAGAAGAGGAGGTAAGCAACATAGGTAGGTACCTTCTGTGTATCGTAGAGTAGGAAGGCAGAGAAGAGCAGGAGGCCGCCATAAAGTGAGATGGAGTAGAGGGAGAGGCCCAGGGTGGTGGTGGCAGGCACGAACATAGAGCCGATGGAGGCCACCAGCACTCCGCCCAAGCCAATGCCCAGAGGACCAGCCCACTTCAGGAACTGGTCGCTAGGGGCACAGGCAGCCACAGTCGACAGCCCGCCCACGATGCCTGTACATTTTGTTCCAGTCAGCACTTCTCTCTCATTCAAATTTTATCATTTCATCTTCCAGAAAATTCGTGGAAATATTCTGTGGAACTTTCCCACATTTAAACGAGAGAAATTAAGTGAATCCCAAAGTGAAATTTCAAACGTGGTCAATATGTTTACGTTAACAAATGAAGCAATATTCTCCAAGCTACCGCCAGCTTGTAATGACCCAACGAACCTGCCGTGTACCAGGCTGCCCTTAGAGCAATGGCCCCACCCAGAGCCCCAACAGGAGCCACGACGAGGCCGAGGATGCCACAGTTGAGTAGCCACAGCATCTGCTTGGTGCCCAGACCAGGGCTGTAAGGGACCGCCATCATCGCCTGGCCCGTGCCAATCATCGCTGCAATGATACCCACAGTCGACTGCAATACAAAGAAATGTATCAATATAAATGCGAGAGACAATTGTGCAACAGGAATAAATAGCTGGGTAATTCTATAAGTTGTCCCACGAAACAAGTGAACCACATATCGAGCAGTAAAATATACCGTAATCACAGTAAACAGTACGTAGGTTTGTGGGTTTGATGGTGCATCATGCTAAATCATTAGTCAAGTAAAAGAAAACGGTAACTTATTAACCATGGCAGCAATGGCAGAAAAAAAAGACTGCAATGAATGAAATTTTTGACCAGTAGTATGCTGATGAAAGTTTCAAGTGCATAAACAGAGTTAACAACAGACAAAAATTGAGCATACTTGCCAAAGTTCCCAGTCTATATATTTACAACAAAAGCAAAAAGACGAGACTGATGACATAGCGGACAATTTTTACAGGTGTTTCTATACCTGAATAAAGCCTGCAAAACAATTGACTGCAACCAAGCGAGATTCAAAAACAAAAATCAGTGAACAAATATAATCAACCTTAAATACTTGTATAATGAATGAGGTGGTTTGACAAGGATCATACAAGGAGTGGCAGGCCCTAACAAACCATACTGTAAAGGGTGCACTAAAATTTACTAGCTTTTGATTGAATTTGAATAGTACTTGGAACGATTTATCAATGTACAATGAATAGTAACAACTATAAATGATAACTAAAATTACGTGATTGTAAGCAAACATCAGAACAGAAGTAATTTGTAAACAGAAGCATAGGTACCGGTATATACAGTGGGGGGAAATAAATATTCGTACACTTGAAAAATCGTATTTTAATGTATGTAAGTACACAAACTGAACAGGAGAAGTGATTTATATTATGTATAGAGGCGCATTGTATTCAAAAATAGCATCAATAGAAATTAAATCTCAATGCAACAAAAATTAATGCAACATGTTAACAGAATACTTTTTTCACCCGAAAAGTGAACATGTTGCATTGTTTTTTGTTGCATTGAGATTTAATTTCTTTTGATAGTATTTTTGAATACTATGCGTCTCTATAAAGAACTTAAATCACTTTTCCTGTTAAGTTTGTGTACTTACATACATTAAAATACGATTTTTCAAGTGTACGAATATTTATTTCCCCCCCACTGTATACCAGTAATTAAGGTAAGATTTATCACCAGTATGGGACGTCGCTGGCAGAACGCAAAGAACTTGTGGCCAGCTGGAGACCTAAAGACAGCCATGGCAGAGCCAGCGGCCACAGCCACTGATGCCCCGAAGTACATGTAGGTGTCTCTGATCCGATGCCGCACATACTGGGGCCAAACTCTGGCAAAACCAATGAAAACATAATACATAATAAACGAAATGTTTCACACTTTCATCAATTACCTAATATTTATTTACCCAAGTAGAAGCATCTTGTAACAATAGCATTTATCTCTGTAGTTACCTACCTATTCGTCTTTTTAATTAACCACCGTAAACTGGGGTAACTTAGACTCCCGGGGTAACTTAGACCACTTTTCTTTTTTTTAACAAAAACCCCCAAAACTCAAAAACTATTTGACATAGAAAAATTCTGTCAATGGGCATTAAAGGCCTAATACTGAGGCTAACACAATAGAAAGATTTAAAAAGTTTGCATATCTAATAGGTTAAAAAATTAAAAATGTGACCCATAAAAAAAGCTATTATTTAAAGCCTGTCGGAGTACCCCCTCCAATTTTTCTATTTTTTGGCAAAATAACTCCAGGTTTTGATGCATTGTAGTACAACTCTTTTAGTTACATATACAACAAACAAATTTTAGGAAAATCTCATAGTTTGCAAATGGGGGCGCCACCCCCCAATGGGGGAACTTAGACTACCTAATGTCAGCCCTGACGGGGAAACATACACCGGCTTGGACATTACTTTAAAATTACCATATATAACATTTCATGTTTGATACACCTATTAATGTTTTTTCTTTAGGTTTCAGACTCTACAGAGTCTTATATATGGTAATTTAACTTAATTTCCAAGCCGGTCTATAACAGTCTAAGATACCCCCAGAGCTGGGGTAAAAAAGACCATCGATTTTTTTTAAATTACATCAAAACTATGAGAGGCAGGAGCCAGCAATTTATGATGAGTGAAGCTAGAGTATAGACCTGTATTTTACATGTTTCAATTTAAGTTTAACTTATCTAGTAAACAAATGGCATCATTAAAAAAAGAGTGGTCTAAGTTACACCAGTTTACGGCACTTATCTTTGTGTGGTAGACCAACCCTGTGGTGTGTGACATTGTCACTAAGGAACGTTTCATCCTGACTTTCACAATGTCATGATTGGATAAGTATAAAAGTATAGTACAAGCTTAAATTGAATCTTGTGTAGCAACCAAAACAACTTTCAAAGCATCTGGACCAGGTTCAGATAATAGCTTGGAGTTGTGATTTTGAGCGACTTACATTTTCCTTGCTTTTCTCCACAATTTAGTTGATGATTAAATTACCTCATATTGGTAGAATCGGAGTTTGTAAAAGTATAACTAAATGTAAATGTAATGTAAATGTAAAAATGTAATTATTGCATTAATCTATTTTATCGCAAAAAATCCATTTATATACATTAACAGAGGGTGGAATTTAATTTGCTTTAACTAGAATGGACTGACTATATAAATTTGCAAGCATTTGTGCAATTGAAAGGTAATGGAGACAGCACCTGTGCTAAAAAATCAAGAGAAAATATATTCTATTGTGTACCGTAAAATGGGGTAACTTAGACCAGCGGGGTAACTTAGACCACTTTTCGCTTTTTTAACAAAAACCCCCACAACTCAAAAACGATTTGACATAGAAAAATTTTGTCAATGGGCATTAAAGGCCTAATACCGAGGCTACATAACACAATAGAAAGATTTGAAAAGTTTGCATATCTAATAATGCACCAAAACCTGGAGTTATTTGGAGTTATTTTACCAAAAAATATAATTGATTTTACCACCCGGTCTAAGTTACCCTAAGAGCTGGGGTAACAGAGATAATCACTTTTTTCGAAATTACATAAAGACTATGAGAGGCAGGAGCCAGCAATTTATGGTGAGTGAAGCTAAAGTATAGACCTGTATTTTGCATGTTTCAATTCAAGTTTAATTTAGCTAGTAAAAAAATGGCATCATTTATAAAAAAAGTGGTCTAAGTTACGTACCCCATTTTACGGTATTACTTACGCAGCTCTGTCAATTGCACCAGGCTCATTGGCTAATCCCAGGCCATAGTAGCAGAGGGAACCAAGGCCCAATACAGCACCCCCACACACAGCCAGCTGTCCCACCTCCATTGCTGGACACATGACAAGTTCATAAACAAATTATTTATTATTCTACAACAAAATTGAATTTGTAACTCAAATTTATTGAAATCCTATCATTTTAAAAAATAATTCAGAGAGGATAAGACATGATTTCATTTAAAATTTAGCTCAAATCTGAGCACATTGTATGATAATATGAAAGCACAGGTGTATGGGGAAAATGATAGTGATATACACTTGTCCTCATTATATGTGTCATGCAAGCAAGGCAGGGGAAAAATGCTATTTCATCCCAATAGTGTCTAACTGTCCATTAATGGATGTACTAGGTATTGATGGTTATAGTAGACTCAAGCCCAAGTCATTTGGTATAGAAATCATCATACATTATCTATTAAACCCTACTGTTTATGTATACATATTTCACTTACGTCCAATTTTTCTCTTCAAACTTTGTTGGACCTCTTCTACTTGACGGACATTAACTACCCGACGAGTGAATGAGCCTCTGTTAGAGGCATCCCTGCAAGATGAAAAACAATTAAAAATGAATTTAAACTGGATCAAAAGACGTTTGAAAGAGGGAAAAGAGGGGAAAATGAGAAAACTACAATTAACTTCATTGAAGTATAATTGCAGAGATAAAACATGTGACAGGTTTTGGAATTTTATAGGAATAAATCTTATCACAAGACTAATTATTAAGAAAAACCATCAAAAAATTATATGGTATGCTAGAAGTTTAATTTATTAGCTCTTGAAGATGTCATTATTCATAATGAATCTCTCAACAGAACCCAAATTGAATGGTTACTTCACGTCAGTCGTATGGAGCATATGTGGCACATGAAAATAAAGAAAGTTACCTGATCCCTCGGGTGAAGGTTTGCTGATATGCTGTCCGTGACACACATAGCGTTGGTTGTTGAATTGCCGAACGGCCAAGTGAAAGAGCAGATGGCAAGGCTCTTTGGCCAAAACCCAAGGCAACAAGCTTTAGCATTTCAAGTTAATTTGTGAGATGTAAAAACACTTAGAACACTGAAATAAATTATTAAAAACAGATAGAATGGAAATTGATGCCTTTTATAAATTTTCTAACAATGTCACAATTCAAGGTAATGGATTTTATTACTACGTTATGAGCTTTTTTCACGCAGGAGTGGTCAGCCAACTCCTAGATTATTAAAGTGAATATATACAGTACACCTTTCAAAGACATAATGTAGCAATGGTTTAGCGAAAAAAAAAATCTGATTGCATTCAAAAGAACTTGCAAATTTGCCTGCATTCAAGATACAGCTATTTGGTGATGGGAGTTCAAGTCTCATTTAACAAAGAAAAATTTTTTAATGCAAATTCAACTATCAGAGAGTATTGCTGGTATTATTCAACTATTGTCTTGAGATTCTTTGATTGCTTGCCAAAGAATCTTAGGACAATAGAATGCCAAGTAATGCACCTGGTTGATTCTAGTTAAGTAAACAGAGTCTGAAATCCACTGTGCAGCGAGTGGATGAATATTGCAAGATCTTTGGCGACACTTCAATAGGTAGCAAAATGTACACCTTCAGAAGATCTTGCCAACACATTTTGATTGTAATTCTTGCATTTAATATATTTGTCAGTCTTCGGCCAACTATTTAGAAAAAAAGTAAGGTTTCCGGTACGTTGGATGGATCAGGATGCAGTAAAGCTTGTCCGGAAATCAGTTGCGATGAGTTCCCACCAAAAAAAATGTAAACAAAATGTAGTTGCGGTCACATTAGAGCGATCAGACTGCATCATCACATGTTCAGTTGACACTTGCTGTACAATCAGGCTGTTTTTAGGGTAAAATTAGTTATTTGGGGTAACACGTGCATGCAACCTTTAAATAGCTTTTCATTCAAAAATCTGCTTGTAAATAGCTTTTCACTTCCATCTGCTGTGAAATGATCCACTGTTGGGTCATTTATAAAAAAATAATACCAAATATTTAGAGGAGCCCAAAAAATTACAATAATTGAAATATATAGCACAGTCATGTTGATGTCATGAAATAAAGGTTATAAATAATAGAAAATTACTTTTACTCTTTTACTTAGGTACCAGATAATGCATATTTATTATTTCCAGTTACAAGGTTTTAATTTATGGAAAATACTAGTGAATTAGTGATTATGGTTTGAACCAAAACATGACCAACACATAAATGGTTTTCCAGAGCATCCTTCACAAAATGTTTATACTTTTCTTGTTTTCCAATCAGCAACTTTAGATCCTTATGACTGTGAGATCACTTTATATATAGTCAGATGGGGTAAGACAGGACCGAAATCACTAACAAGCCCGTAGCATCTATACCATGAATAATTAAAAAATCCTAAACCTATCACAAGGTGTATCTATGCAATAGGCTTCTAAGCTACAACTCTGACATTTTGCATCTAACATAGTTCCGTAAAATGGGGTAACTTAGACCACTTTTTGTTTTTTTAACAAAAACCCCCACAACTCAAAAACTTTTTGACATAGAAAAATTTTGTCAATGGGCATTAAAGGCCTAATACTGAGGCTACATAACACAATAGAAAGATTTGAAAAGTTTACATATCTAATAGGTTAAAAAATTAAAAATGTGACCCATGAAAAAAAAAGCTCATATTTAAAGCCTGTCAGAGTACCCCCTCCAATTTTTTCATTTTTTGGTTAAATAACTCCAGGTTTTGATGCATTGTAGTAGAACTCTTCTAGTTACATATGCAAATGACAAACTTGAGGAAAGTGTCATAGTTTGCAAATGGGGGGCATATTCACTATTTGGTAGAGCAAGGTCAACTGTCAAATTCGACACATTTTTCGATGATCTCACTGGGTAGCGTGCATTGTCTCTCTTTGGATCTCAATATTTTCCCGCTAGATGGCCAAGACCTAGTGTTTTGGCAGTAGTTTGACGCGCAAATGTATCACGTCACCATTTCAACCATTAACAAACGCATGGAACTAAAACAAAGCTTAATATAAAGGAAAAACTAGAGAGGTGACGGAATTACCCACGATGTCGGTATATACCGCGTTTACCCTACGTAAAATGTCCAAGTGCCCACACTGATACTATAGGCTAAGGCTATAGCAACCCAAACATAGCCGCACCAGTGGGCGCCGGGCAGTAAGCAGTTTTGGCCCCGCACTTAATGTGTTAAAACATTTGATCAATTTGGCAAAGATCCTAACTTTGTGAGAGGCAACTTAGGTATTACAATACATCTTGTACTGAGTTGCACATCTCATACCATATGGCTTGGCATTTAAGAGTTGAAACTTTATTAAAAGGAATTGCATTTTGATCCATTATAGCGGAGCCTAATCCATATAATATAGCATAGGCATTAGGCAACAACTACTCAACTAGAATGATCATCATGTGATCATATTTGTGATGAATGGGTAGCTAAGCTACTTAAGTTTTGACATAAGATTTTCCAATCTCTCACAATATTTTTTAGAATTGAAATGCTAAATTAGTAAATAAATGATAACAGATGACTCAGCAGTCTGCAATCTGTCTGCAATCAGCATTCAGCATGAATGCAAAAAGCAATGATGATTTATGATCATTCACCCGCACCCCCAATCATAGTGGCAAAGCAGAGAGTTTTTTAGACTCTCCCTCAAGTTCATTTTTGAGTCCTATAAGTAGACCAGTAAAGTATTCTGGATACCAGCATTATCATACATAAGAAATTGGTTTAAATCTTGAGTAAATGAGGAAATTAAAAATGAACTGATTCTAAAAAAGCTCTGGTTTGCCACTATGCCCCCAATTGCACTTGATCTTGAATTGGCCATTGAAATTAAATTTACTAGGTAGAAGTGCCCGTAGAACAGCCAGTTCTGGGCAGTGGGCAACTTGTAGCCTGTAGGCAGTAGGCCTATGCTGCCTATCTACCTACCTAATTGACCAGAAAGTCCAGAAGTCAGAACCAGAAGTGAAAACTTAAAAGCAGAAAAAATATTTACAGGTCATATTTATTCTTTTCGATTTTGGAAAAATTCAAATGACACAATCACAACAAATTAAGCAATATTCAACAGTAATTTCAAGTTTCAACTTTTCAAACAATCTTTTATTTAGTACTCAATAATACCATAATAGCCTCAATTACATAACTCATTAACTGTGACTAGGCCTAGCCTAGTACCTAGATGCTACATGCTAGTATGAAAGTTGTTTTACAAACCTGTCCTAACTCCTGATACACTTTCAACAAAAATTTAAGTGGCCACTGGGCACTGGCCATGCTGATTTTGCAAAAAAAAATCGAAAATTGTACCAAAGACTTGATTTCTAGATAAATGATTTTGTATGACGTGGTGTGCAACACTGTGCGTGACTGTTAAATTCACGGCAATGCAATCGACGGCATAACACCTACTAGGTACAAGTTGCCTGCCGTGTAGTGTACAGCGTGTAACTTGTTAGTTGTTAGTCCATAGTGGCAAAGCAGAGAGTTTTTTAGACTCTCCCTCAAGTTCATTTTTGAGTCCTATAAGTAGACAAGTAAAGCATAGTGGCAAAGCAGAGAGTTTTTTAGACTCTCCCTCAAGTTCATTTTTGAGTCCTACAAGTAGACCAGTAAAGTATCCTGGATACCAGCATTATCATACTTAAGAAATTGGTTCAAATCTTGAGTAAATGAGGAAATTAAAAATAAACTGTTTCTAAAAAAGCTCTGGTTTGCCACTATGGTTGTTACATCATGGTTCTCAGCAAATGATAAACAAAATTACACATAAAATAGCAGTAAATTAAAAAAGCTCCATGTTACTATATGCATGCAAGAAAAAGATTTATTTTCGATTTTACTGTAATAATACTCGATATACATTATACACAGCCATTTATAATTATAGCTTAACCTCGATTTACTAGGAAAATTCACTTGAGAGTTAGTTGGGACTGACTGTACGACTACGACCTCCTCGCGAGTTGGTAAACCAATGAATCGGCAGCAACGCTGAAGGCTGAACGCAGAATAGGCATCACGGACGTAGTGACAGGATTGACGCAACTTTGCTGGATAACTCGCGAAAGTTCGAATGAACATATTATGGCGAGATGGAAAAGTCAAAGCAGTTTGATGTTTGCATTGCGGTATTATTGCAGATTAACTACATCCAAAAAAAAGGGTGTTTTTTTTTTAATTATATGTTTTTTGGGGTGTAGATTACGAATCTGAAATCCATTTACCTTTTTTTTGGATGTAGTTAATCTGCAATAATACCTGCATTGCTATGATCCTCTAAGAAAATATTTTGCTTGAATTATTTTATTCAGCTTTTATCTTACATGACATAGCCCACAATAAAACTCAAAACTTATCAACTTCTATTTGCAATTGCTACCATACTGTCTATAGTGATTGAAAAACTGATAAGAAAATAATCATTAAAATTAGCTTCTTCCCTTCATTTTTTTTAACCGGAATTGGAAAATCATTTGACAGCATAGTCCTAACCGGTTAACCTAGGCATGATCCTAGGTATGAACTCGACGACACTTGAGCTTGGGACCTTCTGGACTAAACTCCAGAAGGTTGGATTAATTCTGGACTAAACTCCAGAAAGTTGGATTAATCCCAATAGAAGTTGTGGAGTTTTACGCTCAAAAAGGAAGATATATCTTCACCGAAAGTTGAAATGTACTCACAAAATACCACGTTGTCGAAAAAAATAAAAACTTACTAAGTAGTTGAGAAACTGATGATGGTAAGAAAATTAACAAAATTAGTTGTTAGATCAGGCTTGTGCCATATTTATTACATGGAAAATTAAAATGGACATCGTTCCAGATGATGTCTTGACACATCTACTACTCTCCTGCCATTTTTTATCGATCTAAATTCTAAACAGCATAACTCCTAGGAATTTTTAAAAAATTTCTCTAGACATTAGATCAAAGAAAGTAGGTTGTATCATTTTCGCCGATTAGCGATATAAACATGATTCAATACATGATGAACGACAAGTATTAGCATTTGAAGATCAAGTAATTTTCGTTGCGGCTATAGATTTTGAGTAGCACAAATGAAATGATTAGACTTACTACCAGCACTTTGTTCTTTTTACCAACGTGTTCACTTCGTCTTAACTGATGTCATGGTGAGGAAAATACAGACGTGACCGGTTTCCCCTCAATAAAGTCACTTAATCGTCTGTTTTCGTCCACGTTGATGCACTGGCCCTCGTTGCTCCAGGCTTCCATGCTTGTATATTCTCGTTCAGGTTCGATGCCTCGCACCAGAATTTCACACAACTGAGAAAAATAAGTGAGAAAACGGTTCTCATTGGGAGCCTGCGTAAAAAATCTAACGAACATATATAATAATTCCAAGTGAACGCAAATTGATAAAAATTCATCAGTCAGAAAATGATGAAGTCAATTTTAATGGTGCAAAATTAAGACATTTGCTGAAATTCACACTTGTGAATACTGCACATGTGAACAAGAAAAATTGAATTTAAAAATTTGGTGATCCAATTAAAATAAATTTCTCGTTATATCTAGGATGAAACATCTCATTCATGATAATACAAGTTCTTGTAGACCTGTTCTTGAAAAGTTATTGTAGAACTTTTGTAAAATTTTTCAACCGAAGTCCGTACGTGGCCTCAAAAATATTTACCTTGCAAAGACTGCCGGCCGCGAGGAAACTGTTCACTTCATAGAACTGCTTCCACCTGGAGGAGTAAGTAAATTTTCATGTACACATTCAAAATTTGAGAAAAAATTGGCATTTTTTGGAGGAAGAAGCGAATTGACTCAAGGAGTAATTTTCAGTATTCAAGCTTCTATCAATAAGTGTCAAAAGTAGAATATATGGAGCTGATTGATCCCTTAGACTTAGAGAGTCGGTATTTAAGAATGTAACTAAGAATTTAGCTTCTAGCCTGTTGAAACGGTATCAACTTTGTCTCAAATCAACCTTAATGCATCAATCCTATCAACATTTACTGACGAGTCAATGAAGAAAATTAGGATCAATGAATCTTGAATATAACGTACTTTGATTTGAAAATTAAGGAACTACCCGAATTCCCATAAATATTAATCGAAGTTGGAAGTTAGAACTAAGTCATTTAAAAGGTAACGAATGTGGAATGTTGGCTGGAGCAGACCTATCATATCGTATGACAGAACCGTCGGATATCTTGAAAACGATTTTGTTTACATTAGCGATAGGCAAAGGCTGTCTAGGGCAAGGAAGTTCTCATGCGCGAGGGACGATTCGTTTCGTTTAACTTGAAAATAAGTGTATTAACCATGAGTATGGGCTTCGAATATGAGTAACCAAGAAGTGTCACGTTAAGTCATTCCGTTGTCTTGGACGCGGGAGGGCATTCGCAATCTGTTGCACAACGGCCAGGGCCAGGGGCCAGCGGTTTTAAAAAGCAGCGGCAGTGGAAAACTTCGAGGCATTGATGAACTTTCAACTCGTATACCAGACAAATGACTGCACAAATCCCGGAACATTGACCAGTATAATGCCAATGATCGAGCCGGCCGCGATAGCCATGAGACAACCGGAGACATAATAAGACGAGATTTTCACTGTTCCCTTTACCACGTTTTAGTGCTGATTTTGAATGATCGACGCGCAATGTGGCAAAGCGGACGTGTCTGAATTAGCTCTGGCAAACAATGAAATTTGTAAGAGAAAACCTTATGACATTAAGTGATCTGGGCAAATCAAGTGTATGAACATTGGTAGACAACAGACAGCAACTTTCCACGACGGATTCGGTGTTTTTTGAACTTTGGGCAGGCGATAAAGCACCCAACCTTCATAACATAACATAATGATGTCGGCGCTGAAATGTAGGCCTGATGTGGCCTGTCGCCGATTCTTTACCTTTTCGTGCCTTGTTCATAGATCTAAACTCGTATCATTTGATCGGATCTTTTCATGACTGGCGATAGTTTGAAGTAGCTACTAGTCTTCTACTGTGTTCGATAAGGAGCTAGGCATTTCAAATCTGAACATATATTTTTCCATAGTTTTATCTAGTCTGTTCTTGAACGCGTTCATACTTGGAGCTCCAACGATGTCATCGGGGAGGCCTGTCTCTTATACACATCTAGATGTGTATAAGAGACAGGTTCTGGATTAAAAATGAGTCTCGTACAGACTCCAAGAACAGGGATGCTGGGTGATTCTCATCTCTTGGAGAAGATTCATCTGTCCAGTCTATTTCTGGATGGTTAAAGTCACCAACGATCAACGTATGCGACCTGCTGAATGACATGCTCGGTAAAAGGCTGTTTCGGCTGAACATTTTCCAAGATGGCGGCATCCGGCATGGCATCGCACTAGAAACTCGGCAAGAGTCTTCCTCAATCGGCAACTTACATCTCACACACGCATTATTTAGATTCAAAGGAAGCGGCGAGTAAACTTGGTTTCTGGCCTCCTGTTGATGAAAGAAGATACTATGCCACCCCCAATCAGAGGTAGGAAAGCGAGTCGTAGCAATGACCGTGCAGCAGCAGACGAAGAACAACCGGCACCCTGTAGCAAGTGTAGTGTGCACTGCACGATCAATGACAAAGCACTACACTGCGGGCTTTGTGATCGCTGGTACCACACAAAATTACAAGATGTGAATGATGCGATGTATAAGGTCAAATTTGGTAGAAGACAGCAAATCTGCAACCCCCATTTGCACTGGTACTGCAAGCCAACATGCACGAAGCTGGCAACTAACTTCGTTGACAGTCTATTGAAGATACAGTCAGAGGTTGGCAGATTGGGACTAGAGATGGTCGAAGTAAAGAACAGAGTAGGCAGTATTGAGGATGGCCATTTCACCCCTGCCATGGAGGAGAAAGTAGAAAGTTTGACAGCAGGATCAGTGGCGGCGATCACCGGGATGATAGGCTACGCATGCATGAAGATAAGTGCAGGGAAAGACTTGACCCCTACGGAGAGGAAAGAAGAAGCACTGTTCACGGAAATGAAAGAGAAACAAGAACAATCAAAAGCGGTGGGGGACAACATCGCCAAGTGGGTGAGAAAAACGGCAAGGTGGTCAACGTGGGCAAATACCCACCACAACACTAAGAGTAAACAAAGCCAACAAAACTTCTTCTGCACATAGTTTTAACCGTACATGCACTTTTTCTTCTTCTACCAGCACGAACAAAACTGTAAATGCGTATTCCGCAGGGAAACTGTTTATGGCACATTTGCTTCGCGATGTACACCAACAATCTACCGCACCATTTTCAGACAATCTACCGCACCATTTTCAGAGCCACATCGAGCTCTTTGCAGATGATACCAAGGTCTTCGCCCGCTGTGACATCCCAGAGGCAAGAAAAACCCTGCAGAAGGACCTGGACAGACTCCACAAGTGGTCTATGGATTGGCAACGGCGCTTCCACCCCGAAAAGTGCAACCTGCTTCGCCTTGGATACGCCAGCGACACCGCCCAGTGCAATGCTCAAGGCGAAGAGTACAGAGTCATGACCCCACTGAAGAAAAGCGACACCGAAAAAGATCTGGGAGTAGTGATCGACAGGACCTGAGCTTCAAAGGCCAAGTAGCGCAAGCAAC
Organism: Hyalella azteca; assembly: GCF_000764305.2. NCBI lineage: Eukaryota > Metazoa > Arthropoda > Malacostraca > Amphipoda > Hyalellidae > Hyalella > Hyalella azteca. The sequence continues at coordinate 14,157 of NW_025945670.1, read as the reverse complement.
AGCTAAGGCAAACAGAGTACTGGGTGTTAAAAGGCGAACCTTCGACTTCATCACGCCTGAGATCTTCATCCAGCTCTACCAAACCCTCGTTCGACCGATGCACGAGTATGGCCACTCAGTCTGGCAGCCAAGGTACAAGACTCTGTGCTCCGACCTGGATGACGTTCAGAGGAGGGCAACCAAGCTTATCGCAAGCAACAAGGACAAGCCGTACCCAGAACGCCACGCCTCGCTCGGTCTACCCAGCTTGGAGCACAGAAGACAATTAGAAGGGACGTGATCGACGGTTTCAAGTACGTCCACGGCGCCTACGAAGCTGACCGCCCCCAGCTGCACCTTCACGACGGCAGAGATACTCGCGGGAACAGCCTGAAACTCGCCAAGGGCCGCTGCAGACTGAACATCAGAGCCGGCTACTTCTCCCACCAAGTCGTGTCAATATGGAACAGCCGGCCGGACAACGCCGTCACTACACCCTCTATCAACGCCTTCAAGATCAGGTTCGACAAGCACTGGGTGACACGCAGAGAACTGTACGACTCCGAATGCTGTCATTAACTCCCCTATTGGTACTTCTAGACTAACTGCTACCACGCATGCGACAAATAGTCAAGATGCAACCTAACCAGGCCAAATATTCAAGAAGCAACCCCCCAATCAGGCGTGGTGAACAGGCCGCTAGGCCTTTTACACTGAACCTATCAATTATCAAGAGATGTACTACGTATTTTAGTTGACAATATCATTCCAGTAACGGGAACGAACCAGCAATTATTGCAGCGATGCGACACAAACCCTAGAGCAACACATGTCAGTAGAAATTGAAACAACCCCTTAGTACCTACAGCCTTTAGCAAAATCGCGGCCTGGCTAACAATGCGATATATATAAAAGCGGCGAGACGGTATTACAGCTTCGAAAAAGACGTGCCTACGAATGATTGCCGCACTGACGATTGGCTATAAAAATCGACACAGCTAGCCGAATTTGTACTTCAATGTTGAACGATATGTGCAGCAGGAGGGGTACTCTAATTGATGGATAGCACGACGTGATGTACCTGAAGTTTTCATTATAGGTGGTGGTGTAAGAGTCGGTAGCAGGTGTGGGGTGATGTACCTGAAGTATTCGTTATAGGCAGTGGTGTTAGAGTCGGTAGCAGGTGTGGGGTGATGTACCTGAAGCATTCGTTATAGGCGATGGTGTTGGAGTCGGTAGCAAGTGTGGGGTGATGTACCTGAAGTATTCATTATAGGCGGTGGTGTTGGAGTCGAGGTAGAGGAGGTAGGCGGCCAGCGACTGGACGTCGGGGAAGTCGAAGACGTCGATGTAGGCGTCTTTCGGCGCCCCGGTCAACTCGTGGCCCAGGCCGTACGTCACCGGGATGACGTCGTACCTTTGTCATAATAAATTTATGTTGTCATGCCATTAATACCAAGAGATCCTGCCATTGATACCAAGGGCAGTAGACAGAAAAGCTCAAAACTCCTCCGACAGAACGTGGCAACTGTCATAATCGGTAATAAGCATTAATAACGAAAAATACTTATTATATCCATAATAAAAGTACAAAATATTCAAGGTAATCTCAAAACAGTTGGGATAATTTAATCAAAGTTCGTATTGAGAACCGCGAGCTCTCAGGCAGGCTTTGCTGGTTGAGTAATCTACGTTGAATCATTATAACTCCTCTCGTAAATGAAACCTCAATCTGAATTTTTTTCTGCTTATTCAGCTATTCATTTACAAATGCTTTACAGTAACAAATAATATGTAAAATTTATAGAATAATGGGAATATTGTACATCGATTTTTATTTTTTATCCGACTCGTCTAAATTCGTGTGACATAGCCTAAGGAAGAAGAACTATTTATCCTGTATTGATTCGTATTGAATACCTAAGTGATCCAACCTCTATTTTGTGGTTATTTGTCACCAAAAACTAGTCTTACTCTCATGTGGAGTGAAAATCCGTATATTAATGGTTCACATGCGGGCGTTGTGGGAGGTTTAAGGGGAAACATGTCGTAAATTACTAACCTGTCAGTTCACGACGGGCGGGGCGGGGCGGGGAAGGGGTACTCAATTTTGGGGGCGTATTATAATACATGTCTTGTGGTCGGCCGAGGCCAATTAGTTCTCGCCAACGGCAGGCCATTATTCGGTTACCCTAAAGCCGCTCGTTGCTCCAAAGAAAGGTTGCTGACATAACATATTGCAAAGACTACCAGCTCAAGAGTAGCAACTGCGTAAGCTGAGGACAAAGCAAAGATTTCACATCGTGGTCGCGAATCCCTCGCTCTAAGACTTCGTTATCATGACGTAAATTATAACAGTCGAATTAAATTGAAATTAAATCTTCACATCATTATTCGAATAAAAATTTCACATAAGACAATAAAAAGAGTTGAACGCCATAAATACGAACTTTAGTTCTTCGAACGGAATTTTTTGTGCAACATTACATAGAGCTTCTTTGATTGCAAATAATCACGACATTTAAATCAAGCGCTGTGGCTCATCAAACTTCGGTTCCTGATGCGATCTAGTAGATTGATATCTCGATTCCTCAGCCTGAGACATTGAGGGAATATTTACAATGTTCCGTTAGGTTTAGATCGCAGCTTAATCTTACGTCAAGATGAGATCACGCAATTTCTTCAATATTGTCATGAGCAGACCTGGTGAAGCAAGATGCATTTTTTTTGCCGAGTGCCGTGTCTAATTCCTCACACGCTTTAGCCTAAATTCCATTATAAAAAAATAAAATTCTGAACAACTCTCTTAAAATATAAATTTCATTTTCCCTCTGCTTTAATGCCACTTTTATGTCAGTTCTTATTTCGCTCCCAAAGATGTTCTATTACTATAATCTGGGATGCTCACAGCCAATTTTAAATATACCGTATTAACAAAAATAAATGACTAATTCAATCTACAAAGTGTATAAGGCTCTTATTTCAGCGTTCGTTACTTGAGCATATGCCGATTAGCATCTCGTAACATCATGCATGCAATCTTACATAAATATGTTGATATTAAGATCTACATTTATACTTTCCCCTTAAGCATTTCCCTAAAACAGATTTCATATTTATTTCCTAAAAGTTACTATTTTCAATTGTTGATGCGTATGCATATACAGTGGAGAAAATAAGTAGGTATTTAGTCAGTCACCAATTGTGCAAGTTCTCCCACTTAAAATGATGAGAGAGGCCTGCAATTGACATCATAGGTCAATTGCAGAGACAACTATGAGAGACAAAATGTGAAAAAATTGAGAAAGTAATTTTGTCGGACTTTTAAAGATGTTATTTGCAAATGATGGTGGAAAATAAGTATTTGGTCACCTACAAACAATCAAGATTTCTGGCTGTCACAGACCTGTAACTTCTTTTTTTAAGAGACTTCACTTTCCCCCATTTACTACCTGTATTAATGGAACCTGTTTGAAGTCGTTAACTATATAAAAGACACATGCCTACAACCTCGAACCGTGACACTCGAAAATCCATCACGGTGAAGACGAAAGAGCTGTATGAGGACACCAGAAACCGAATTATAGACCTGCACCAGGCTGGTCTGGTCTGAAACCAGCAGCTTGGTGTGAAGAAATCTACTGTGGAGCAATAATCAGAAAATGGAAGACCTACAAGATCACTACTAATCTCCCTCGATCTGGGTCTCCACGTGAGATCTCAGCCCGTGGGGTCAAAACGATCACAAGAACGGTGAGGGAAAATCCCAGAACCATAAGTGGGATCTAGTGAATGGCCGACAGAAAGCTGGGACAAACGTTACAAAGGCTACCATCAGCTACACACTACGACGCCAGGGACTGAGATCTTGCAGTGCCAGACGTGTCCTCTAGCTTAAGCTAATCCATATCCAGGCACGTTTGTAGTCTGATAGAGAGAATGAATAGTTTGATAGAGTATTGGGAGAATGTCATATGGTCAGATGGAACACACGACTATTTGGTAAAAACACAACTCGTCGTTTTTGGAGGGAAGTGAGTGCGGAGTTTCATCCAAAGAGCACCATATACCAACTGTGAAGCATGGGGGTGGTAACATCATGCTTTTGGGCTGTTTTTCTGCAAAGGGACCAGGACGGCTGGTCCGTGTACATGAATGAATAAAAGGGGCCATGTACCGTGAAATTTTGGGTGCAAACCTCCTTCCATCAGCAAGGGCAATGGAGATGAAACGTGGCTGGGTCTTTCAGCACGACAATGATCCCAAGCTCACTGCTAGGGCAACAAATGAGCGGCTTCGTAGGAAACATTTCTAAGTCCTGGAGTGACCTAGCCAGTCTCCCGATCTCAACCCCATTGACAACCTTTGGAGGGAGTTGAAAGTCCGTATTGCTCGCCTACAGCCCCCAAACATCACTGCTCTAGAGGGGGGAGCAGCCTTAGGCCACAAATTTTACTCTTAAATAAGCCCGGGAGCTAATGCCTAACTTCACCATGCATTAACTTTACTCAGCCTCAGAACTAGAAGCCGCAGACTACGCTTGGATAACTCCGTAATCCAGACAAGCGACACGCTGCCGAAAGATAACAGCGCCGTAGGTCTTCGGCTACTGCCTAAGCATGCTCGCTCATAAAGAGGCAGTTCCCCATCCGGCCGTACCTTTTCCGGCCTAACCTCTTCTGGCCTAACTTATTCACGCTGTCCCGGCTCACAACCTTCTTGCTGCCAATGACTGGCTCTATCAGCACACTTGGACCGCTTTTCTAACTTCTTGCAGCCAGTGAGGTTAGGTTAGGTCACTCAGATTTGTTTTGGGTGGAGAAAGGTTGCAGCTCGTTTTGCTTAGGCCAGATGAGGTTTGGCCAGATGCAGTATGGCCATGTTTACCTTTGGCAAGCTTATTTTGTGGTTGTGGACATCCGACGCTGTGGCTTTGAGCACTTGACTTCATAGGCCGTCATGCACTCTAGCGTTCTTACCTATGGAAAGGAATATGAACTAAGTGTGAAGTATGGCAAAGCTGGCCTCCGGCATGCGTCCCCTCTAGAAGAGATTTGCATGGAGGAATGGGCCAACAGGCCAGCAACAGTGTGTACCAACCTTGCAAAGACTTACAGATAACGTTTGACTTCTGTCATTGCCAACAAAGGATATACGATAAAGTAAGTTTTGAGATGCAATATTATTATTGACCAAATACTTATTTTCCACCATTATTTGCATGCAAGTAACATCTTAAAAAGTCCGACAAAATTATTTTTCTCGATTTTTTTTCACATTTTGTCCCTCATAGTTGAGGTCTACCTATATATAATGTCAATTGCAGGCCTCTCTCATCATTTTAAGTGGGAGAACTTGCACAATTGGTGACTGACTAAATATTTGTTTTCCCCACAGTACGCAATTATTGATGCGCATATTGATGCGTAAACTCTCGTACGTGTTACTTGTTAAATTTATTTAATTTGTACGCATGTATTAGCACTTTGTTTATGACTGCTAATTTCTCTTGCGTCTCTAGGTTATGTGAAAAAATGAGGCATAAATTAAAGCATAACTGGAAGAACCGCAGGTGCAACCGACTTCTGGTCACACAGGCAGTGACGCCGTGGACCCTTTATTTGGCGTTTCATCTCACTGTACAGAGTCGCCTCGGCTCCAATAAATAAATTTTGTTCATATCATAATTATAACTCTTCAAAAACTCCAATTTAGATTAATAATATTCCATGACGCGTTATAAAATCTTCTGCGTTGAATTGCTCATTAGAACACTGGTTTTTGCATGTTAGCGAAAAAGTACTTGCAGCCGTGTTTTCCCCCTTGATTCCAGTAAGTTCATGTCTTGTTACATAAATTTAACCCATTCTACTTACCGTAATAAGTTGAAAATTTTTTCCGTAACGTAGTGATTGCAGAGAGAGTTCTCAAAGGAGAAGTAGAATTTGTAATGTTGCTCCACCATTCTATAGCATTCAGCCGCGCGGGTGGGCCAGGGGCCGCACTGCAGCTTACCGCATTTGCCATAGATGTCAACTTGCAAGCCGTATTTCTGCAATGACTGCGCCAACCTTCGCAACAAGATTCATTTTTATTATTCTGAGGTTTGTGAACGCCATATCCAGATTACAAATGAATTTGCATCAACAGGTGTATAGCTGACGCAGCTTAGCTTAAATACTCATAAAATCATTTCCGAGTATACTAGGCATCGAGTCAATTGACAATGCGACGACTCGGTATGTTGTTTTAAGCTCATACGAAATTAACTTTCATCACATAGACTCTTGAGCTTACAATCAAGCGAAACAGTGTCATACCTCATTCGATTACTGGGAGTGGATCGGCAGTTGGAGACAAACCAAGCAGCCATTCTTCGTTTGTCGTATGTTTTGGTGCTACTCAAATGGCCATGTTTGGGGTGGGTTGGCTCTGGTTTTAAGTGTACAATTATATTCCTGTGAACATTAACAAGTTTACGTATACACAAATAAAAAAAGGGTTATATGTGAGTCCTGTATACATGTTATTTAGGGAGGAAATGTACATCTATGGAACGTTGCGTTTTATATTGCAAAATTAATTCGTGGGTTGAATTTTCTCCAGTGGACACACTATGGACGAGCCCCCAGCTTGGTTCAACAATCATGCTTTGAAAACGCATGGTCATTGCGATATTATACTTTTTAGTGGTTAACTTCCATAAAATTTTAGCAATGCTTACGTTGCCACGATGTCGGAGTCTCTCCTGTAACCCAAGGTGTAATCGACCTGTGCGTCTGAGACCGGCACACGGTCGGGAGCCTCGGATGACTGAAGTACAAACTTAGCATTTGGATAACTGCACAATTATAAAATAAAGTTGTGTAAATTTAAAAAACAGTGTATAGTCAAATAATAGAACTAATAAGGTATCGTATCTCCCATCCTTCCGTGTATTATCGTTTGAATCCAAGATAATTTAGCGCTCCCTCCAGTAATCAATGCATCTTAATTACTCATCATGGTTCAGCGCTGGCTATAGACTGATTATTCTCTTGCCGGCATGAAAAATACAACAGAGTTTCAACTTGCGTTGTGAAACTTGGAAAAGAATTAGCAGCAAGCTTCCGTTGTTCGAATCTGACATCGTACATTTGTCAACATATGTACACTCTTGTCGTTTATGGGCTGTAGGCCTCATCTCCCGCACACATCCTTCTCATAACCACCTCTTCCGTGGATAAAATATCATTAAACAGGTCATTTACGACGCATAGTTGATCAACCAGCCTAGGAAGTGGTGATGCATATAGCATAATATATAAAAGCATCGGCGATTAATTTCTTGTATAAAACAACTCAATAATATTTTTTATTTTCTGTTGCCCAGTTGGCTTGGCTGCGGTTGCCGCATGAACATGACTAATGCTCTTCATAATGTTTAATTTTATTTCCATGCGACACATTCTAAAGCCGGATAGTAATAACAATCTTGCCAATGAGATACACTGAAGTGCAAATGTGAACGCCAGATATCAACAACTGCGAGTCGCCGGCTTAGATTGTTCTTGATAAACTCACCTTCTTCTGTCAGGAAAAGGACTGTTTTTACTCCTTTTTGGCATTCTCATTGAGTTCAGTATAATGGCGTCTACTTCGTCAGGCTGCACGAGGGTTCTGTTTGCAGTGATTTGACAATTGTTCACGGGACATTTACTGAAGTACTGTTGGTCGCCATGCTGTGTTCTCGTTGGGTGTCTCTGCATGAGAAATATGTGGAAAGTAATAAATCCGCGATGAGCTCGTGGATTGCACATCTAAATGACGAAGGCGAGAAGGTGTGAACCAGCGAGTGTGTGTGATGAATTTCAGTGATTGGGAAGTTCTCTGTAGTTTTGACATGGACGCTCTGGATGGGGAGTGTGAAAGTATTGGGAGGAAATACGGAACGATCTAAGGAATGCGAGGTATGGGGCGCGTTTCATGTTTGGATCTAGGAAGTAGAATATGCAAATCTAGAGTAGGATTGAAAGGGCTTTTTTCCTAAATGTCCTTTAGGAACTAGAACCGAGTAATGCGAAATTATTAAAGATATATGTAAATGTATTTAGTATAGGTAGGCCGAATTAATTTGTTCCTTTAAGCAGGGTTCATTGAAGACCAGAGAATTTGTTTTATTGACAAAATTGTTATTATTTTTTCAATATATCGAACAATACTTTTCGTTTTCACTGGTAAATCGAAAATCAGTATACCGATGGACATTTTTGATTCGTTAACAACGTTTCGAATGTAGGTATCAATTATTTATTATCAAGTTACAAGACGCATTGAGTGGCGAAAGTACAACTACTCAAAAATCAGAATTTGTTTAGAAAATAATTACAAAATCATGAAAATATGACGGTGATCAAAAATTCAAGCACCAAAAATTATTCTGCAAGGTTCATGGCTGGAGTCCCATCCTTAACCCTCTACCGCCAGACACGAGTACCCGGAGCAATATTGTCACACAATCCTACCCAAAAAGGATGGTTGTTAAGGGTACGTAGAAGAGGGTTAAGATGGGACCTTAGGTATCGCGAGTCGGTTGGCGTCGGAGCATCGCATGACGACACTGCGTAGATTCATACAGCACCGTACGACTGATGGTCTCGTTGTGGGCTTTCGTCAGGTGGTTCCTTGGTCCACCAGACTGAAGGTGGCACGTGAGACGTCGGCTTAATGTGAAAATTATGTGATGTCATCCATAGTTAATGTCGTAGTTGTGAGCCCGATGTAGTCCATATTAGGGAGAAGTCTGCAACCTTCTCTATTGCAGGTAAATTTATAGACTACATTGGTCTCATGGAAAACTCCCTTTTTTGCAGGGGTTATTGTTCATTCCAAGATTCTGCATTTTCATGCTTTTATAACAGATTAGTAGTTCTATTTAATTGTTAGTTACGCTTACGATGCTGTTGTGAACGATAGATTGAAGGAACCGTTCATCTGCTCTACAACCGCTGGTCATTTGATGCTCGTAGTTGATGGTTGTAACGTTTACGTTAAGCCGACGTCACACGTGCCACCTTCAGTCTGGTGGACCAAGAAACCAGCTGATGGAAGCCCACAACGAGACCATCACTCATACGGTGCTGGAAGAATGTAATGATCATGATCTATGGGACACAGTTCCGCATTATGGTCAAGCACGGGGAGGTCCAATTCAGCTGTTAAGCACATGTGTTTTCACCGGAGTCATAGAAATTCATCGAATAAATTGAGTAATGAACGGTTATGAACAATGATGGGTTATATGGAGAGTCTGGAAAAATATTTTACGAGTGATGAAGGCCAGGAGATTCGATCGAGATGACTACAATTTGTCATATATTATGATAATTGGACCGAACAAAAGCAACGTATAAATCTGTATTTTCGGCTAGTCTCCATTTCTACTGGAATTTAAATTTAAAGACCCACGATGACACACGTCAGATAAGTGATAGTATTGACAGTATTTTGAAATTATACTGCTTGAAGTTGATATTAACTGTTGTCGTCGATGGAAGTGTGTTTTAGGGAAGAAACATCTTTTTATTTACAAAAAAGAGAAACTATTGTCCGACTACTTTTGTCTGTGATGTGTAGAATTTTCTCCTAAAAGTAGTTAAAAGAATGTCGTGCGAACATATAAATGTGAAAATAGATGATCTTTTCATAGATCTCTTCATAAACGTTTATTGTTCAAGCTTGCACTCTTTTGAATAAGACATAATACTCAGAATGAGGGTATAGTTTGCGCGGAAAATAATGTAATCAGGACCATCATTATTTTTATAGAGAAAATCAATATTAATTTTACGATTAATTTTTTGACAAATCAATCTAACCTCCGACCACTCCAAAATATTTTTGATTTTGCCGTTAGATCCGTTTTTTTCAGGCTGTTCAAACCCATCGTCCCACCTGGTCTCCAAACGACGATGAATGTAATCGAAGTCAAGGGAGGAATTGGCTATTGAGTTGACCCTGCAGATAAGATAAGATGGTTGATAATAGCATTCTGTGTATATATATTGTGTTCTCAGCTTCTAACTGTTCGGAATTGATGATAACTTGATAATTAACGTAAACAGCGCAATTGCAATAAAAAAGTAACTCAAATCTAGTACACGTCGGAGCAAATAATGTACGACCAGTGCCGAATTTATTCCTTCTAAGATTCAGCTCATTGACTGTCCATCATATTTTACAATTGCAAAGAAATTGCGGTCTCCTGTGATTCTCTTCATAGGTTAAGGGTATGAAGACCGTGACGCACAATGACCACTCGTACACATGCACGATAGTGACGTTATAAACCAGTGTTTCTTCGAATGACACGGTCTGAACCACTCCAGTCCATGTGTGACCAGAGGGCAACGGCCAACGATAAATATCATACAAACTTTCACCTGAAGAAATCTAAGCAAAGCTTGAAGCAGCCTTTGCTCTTAGCTTAGTGACTTGGATACATTACTGATATAGTACAAAAGTGCTCTATCTATTCCGAGTATTGATCGCTGGTGCAAACAGTGCTCCAACAAATGGCAACAGAGACAGGGACATAATACCGCAACCTTACGTTTAACCTATAGGAGAAGACATGGTCAAATTTTCAGACAACCGCAACTTACTCCCAAAATGGAAAGGTTTATTTATGAGTTCATGAGCTATACATCATATGTAAGCGATGATAACAATGTCAAGATGCTAATGTCTAGATAATAATGTCTAATCAACGACACCTTGGTAGCTTTTAACCGCTATCAAACATTATAGTCAGCAGCACGAAGTGCACGAAATGGAAAGGCACTTATAATTGACTTCCGTTACACTTAATGAACTAAATAGTACTTACGTTAATCGAAGACTACAGGAACTTCTCACGGGTCCATTTTTTCTCTGGTCATCACACAAAACGAATTTGCCGACGAAAGACTCTTTCTGGACAGCCAAGTCCCAAGTGGCCTTCTCCTGAAGTGGTAGAGAGCCTGTATAGGCTAAGGTAATGTTGTTGTAGGCATAAACTGTAGCGTTATTGTCTACGGCTATGGCTGAGTAGCCAGAAAAAGGAAAAGTGATGTTGCCAGCAGTGTAAATCGTGGTGCCACCATCAGAAGCGAAGACGATTCCGCTAGAAGACAAGACTTCATCCAAGAAAGAAACTCCACCCTGAAGGGTAATACAAACTATAAACTGGTTGGAATTCTGCAGTAATATTTCAAAAGAATATGAATGAATCCCTGGAAATTCCGTCAATCGAAATATTAATTGCAACGTGAGATGAAATGTCTATGGCGATGTCTGGCGCTTCAGATTTCGAGATATGACAAATTAAAAGTCACGAGATTGACACAAGAGGTATAACTAGGTGTCCGTTCATGTTAGTCATATTTGTTATTCATGTTAGTCTTATTCTTCATGTTAATCTTATCTGGCATTGTGACAGTTACCTGGAATGAGAGTAAAGACACTCCTGTTTGATATCTGATGAAGATGTAGAAAATCGTCACAGTCGAGATGAACATGCCACGCCACAGCCATTTCTGAGGATATATGTAAATTTCGTTTTAATGAGCATCATTCTAAAGGCATGCATAGTAAACGAAACTGCGTTGGTCACATGGATATACCTAGTCTTGGCCTACCGACCGTCAACACACTCCCTGACGTTGAAAATGTTAATGCACAAATGGCACATGATGCGGACGTCACGTTGAAAAAGTACGTAGGTAGGTAGTCCACTATTATATGAATGATCTGGAATACTGGAAATTGATTGTTCAGATCTTAATTGTCATTCCATCAAACTTGCACTCATGAGCCATCATTTATTTTTTATTTATGTAAGAAAAAAATCATTCAAATAAAAAAATCATTCTCTTGCAAAAAATTCACATCTTTATTCTTAAATAAATTCTGAAATTTTAAATTACATGCCCGCGCATGTAATTTCATAAATATTTTTGCCATCGAAATCATTTTGATTACAATTACGGTAGAAAAAAAATTAATGCTTTTGGAAATAACGATTATGATATCGATATTCTACAATATATAAAGCAAACGCAGTCAGCCCTGTAACGAGTTACCCTAGGATTCGAAATGTTTTCTACTACCTTGGCTACCGAATTGAGGTGAAACTCTTCCCAAGTATCGTAATCAACTCCTACATTTCATGCCTCGTGCCAACTCCGGCAACTCGTACATTTCATGCCTCGTGCTCAAACATTAGTACCTACTCATAAGGTTAAATGATAAAATTATAGTTCTTCATTGTAAGAAGACGCAATTTATAGAACTCAAATTGATTTGATAATTAAACCCGCCACAACTGTCAAACTTTCAGTAAAATTTAGGTAGAGAATGTGATTCCGTGCAGAGCAGAATGAGGTGTCATAACTCTCAACTAAATTTTTGCCCTTGTGAAGTTTCGGTGACCACACAAAGTTTCCCAACTCTAGGTTCGGGCCCACAATAGGAATGAACAACAGCTTCATCGCTCCTGCAACATGCGGAACACAGTAAACTTGTCAAGTGACTTGGCTAAATCGCTATCTAGGACTTCTAGGTACACAGCATTCACTGGCTGACTACGTCACTACGGTCGAGAGGGCGAGTCCAATCATTCAAAGTAGACAAAAGGTTAGCGGTACAGGATCTACCGGCAATAAAGCCACATTGAAAGTCAGACAGGAGAGGGTTAACATTCAAGTGATCGAGAATCCTATCCCTTACAATAGATTTCATTACCTTACAAAAATTTGTGTATCATCGAAAGAACTACCGGTAAATTAGGTACGAACTCTACTGGGTTCATGATACATTCAAAATAAAAGAACTAACCTTAATATGAGTTTTTTGTTCCTGTTTAATGAGTTGATTATTCGACTGCGCCAACATTCCTGACAATGAGGTTCTAATTGCTTTAATTCCAAAGCGATTCCATTCGAGACATGAATTTTAATTGAGCAAAACGACCTAACACCACGACACACATTGCTTGACTGACTAGTCGGCATTATCGGGTCGGGCCGAACGACAGATAAAGCCTGCACTATGAATCAACCGATCAACTTCCCGGTATTCATGAAAATAATTTTGAATGTTAATTGTATCAAGCACACAAATTTGAGACCACTTGCAATTTTATTATGAAAACGGTCAGCACAATTATGAATGGATAGATCTTAATGGTAGAGCGTTTTGGTATGTAACAATATATGTTAATAATTCGACAGAATGGCTAAATAATTGTGGCACTCCCACAACATCAGATAAGAAAGTTGGCAGTTACTTCCATTTGAAATCCGATTGTAACAAAGACATCAGGGAACGTCGCGATGGATTTTGTTTGATATTTATCGTATGTAGCAAATAGCAATACTTACGGTCATTCGATCTCCAGGGTATATTTTTAATTATTCGTGTAAAAAAAGAACAGACGATCGGTGACTGTACGTGTACGGACAAGCCACAATCACAATGCCACAGCTGCGACGTCGGGCAGTACAGAAGATCCACCAAAAGGAACGCAGTAAATAAACTAAAACTTCGAGCAGCGTCCGATGACTAAGTTTATCTATGACTGTCAAATGACATCATATAATTAATATTTTTGAAGTACATATAGTCAGAGTCGCATAGATTGCATCGGTGTGATTCGTGTAGATTTTAGATTTTTAAGAGTGATCACAAATCTACAATTAAACTTGCTGTGAGTTTCATTCGTATCCTACGTCGTAACTCTATCACATGAATTCGGGATGCATGCCGGAGGCCAGCATAGCCCAAGACCAGCATATCTTTCATCCTCCTTTCCGTGCGTAAGCCTGCTAAAGGGCAGAGTAGACTAAGGGATTACAAGTTAAAAGTCAAAGGTACAAATCCCCTTCATGGAAATTAACCAGCGAGCTAATGAGAAGTAAGCCACCAATACAATCGCTCTACGCCGTATTGAAAACCGTCCTACAGCTCTATCCCATGCCGTCTAACCTAATCACGATTTTCGGTAAGCAACTCCCTACGCCACACCGCTGTTGATACACAGTCAGCACTCCAGCCCGTCCGTTCGTCGCAGCTGTTTTCCCCCGCCATAACTCTACCTCCACGCTTACCCCGTCTCCCCGCCTATTTTCACCGACTGCCGAACGGCTTTTCTTAGTTTCT